>NW_026870533.1:0-293629 GCF_963576545.1 Limanda limanda
TTCATCCCTAACCCTAACCCTAACCCATCCGAAAGTCGGAGAAGCTCAAGGATGGTACTGATCGATGCGCGCAACCCCATTTAGTGGGGGTAGAGCCTACTTGCAAGTCTCTCCGACCTTCACAAAAAAAGTTATTCAAGAATATCTCCTCAGATTTGGGGGAATTTCGTCGGTCGACCTCTTCCGAAGGTCGTACAAGCTCGGGGATGGTACCAATCGATCCGCAGGACCCAAATTAGTCCAGATGCAACCACTTTCCAAGTCTCTCCGACCTTCACAAAAAAAGTTATTCAAGAATATCTCTTTCTCCTATGTGCTTTCATCCCTAACCTAACCCTTCCGAAAGTCGGAGAAGCTCAAAGATGGTACCGATCGATGCGCGCTACCCCATTTAGTGGGGGTAGAGCCTACTTGCAAGTCCTCTCCGACCTTCACAAAAAAAGTTATTCAAGAATATCTCCTCAGATTTGGGGGAATTTCGTCGGTCGACCTCTTCCGAAGGTCGTACAAGCTCGGGGATGGTACCAATCGATCGCAGGACCCAAATTAGTCCAGATGCAACCACTTCCAAGTCTCTCCGACCTTCACAAAAAAAGTTATTCAAGAATATCTCTTTCTCCCTCTGTGCTTTCATCCCTAACCCTAACCCTAACCCTTCCGAAAGTCGGAGAAGCTCAAGGATGGTACCGATCGATGCGCGCTACCCCATTTAGTGGGGGTAGAGCCTACTTGCAAGTCTCCTCCGACCTTCACAAAAAAAAGTTATTCAAGAATATCTCTTTCTCCTATGTGCTTTCATCCCTAACCCTAACCCTAACCCTTCCGAAAGTCGGAGAAGCTCAAGGATGGTACCGATCGATGCGCGCTACCCCATTTAGTGGGGGTAGAGCCTATTTGCAAGTCTCTCCGACCTTCACAAAAAAAGTTATTCAAGAATATCTCTTTCTCCTATGTGCTTTCATCCCTAACCCTAACCCTAACCCTTCCGAAAGTCGGAGAAGCTCAAGGGATGGTACCGATCGAATGCGCGCTACCCCATTTAGTGGGGGTAGAGCCTACTTGCAAGTCTCTCCGACCTTCACAAAAAAAGTTATTCAAGAATATCTCTTTCTCCTATGTGCTTTCATCCCTAACCCTAACCCTAACCCTTCCGAAAGTCGGAGAAGCTCAAGGATGGACCGATCGATGCGCGCTACCCCATTTAGTGGGGGTAGAGCCTACTTGCAAGTCTCTCCGACCTTCACAAAAAAAGTTATTCAAGAATATCTCTTTCTCCTATGTGCTTTCATCCCTAACCCTAACCCTAACCCTTCCGAAAGTCGGAGAAGCTCAAGGATGGTACCGATCGATGCGCGCTACCCCATTTAGTGGGGGTAGAGCCTACTTGCAAGTCTCTCCGACCTTCAAAAAAAAAGTTATTCAAGAATATCTCTTTCTCCTATGTGCTTTCATCCCTAACCCTAACCCTAACCCTTCCGAAAGTCGGAGAAGCTCAAGGATGGTACCGATCGATGCGCGCTACCCCATTTAGTGGGGGTAGAGCCTACTTGCAAGTCTCTCCGACCTTCACAAAAAAAGTTATTCAAGAATATCTCTTTCTCCTATGTGCTTTCATCCCTAACCCTAACCCTAACCCTTCCGAAAGTCGGAGAAGCTCAAGGATGGTACCGATCGATGCGCGCTACCCCATTTAGTGGGGGTAGAGCCTACTTGCAAGTCTCTCCGACCTTCACAAAAAAAGTTATTCAAGAATATCTCTTTCTCCTATGTGCTTTCATCCCTAACCCTAACCCTAACCCTTCCGAAAGTCGGAGAAGCTCAAGGATGGTACCGATCGATGCGCGCTACCCCATTTAGTGGGGGTAGAGCCTACTTGCAAGTCTCTCCGACCTTCACAAAAAAAGTTATTCAAGAATATCTCTTTCTCCTATGTGCTTTCATCCCTAACCCTAACCCTAACCCTTCCGAAAGTCGGAGAAGCTCAAGGATGGTACCGATCGATGCGCGCTACCCCATTTAGTGGGGGTAGAGCCTACTTGCAAGTCTCTCCGACCTTCACAAAAAAAGTTATTCAAGAATATCTCTTTCTCCTATGTGCTTTCATCCCTAACCCTAACCCTAACCCTTCCGAAAGTCGGAGAAGCTCAAAGATGGTACCGATCGATGCGCGCTACCCCATTTAGTGGGGGTAGAGCCTACTTGCAAGTCTCTCCGACCTTCACAAAAAAAGTTATTCAAGAATATCTCTTTCTCCTATGTGCTTTCATCCCTAACCCTAACCCTAACCCTTCCGAAAGTCGGAGAAGCTCAAGGATGGTACCGATCGATGCGCGCTACCCCATTTAGTGGGGGTAGAGCCTACTTGCAAGTCTCTCCGACCTTCACAAAAAAAGTTATTCAAGAATATCTCTTTCTCCTATGTGCTTTCATCCCTAACCCTAACCCTAACCCTTCCGAAAGTCGGAGAAGCTCAAGGATGGTACTGATCGATGCGCGCAACCCCATTTAGTGGGGGTAGAGCCTACTTGCAAGTCTCTCCGACCTTCACAAAAAAAGTTATTCAAGAATATCTCCTCAGATTTGGGGGAATTTCGTCGGTCGACCTCTTCCGAAGGTCGTACAAGCTCGGGGATGGTACCAATCGATCCGCAGGACCCAAATTAGTCCAGATGCAACCACTTTCCAAGTCTCTCCGACCTTCACAAAAAAAGTTATTCAAGAATATCTCTTTCTCCTATGTGCTTTCATCCCTAACCCTAACCCTAACCCTTCCGAAAGTCGGAGAAGCTCAAGGATGGTACCGATCGATGCGCGCTACCCCATTTAGTGGGGGTAGAGCCTACTTGCAAGTCTCTCCGACCTTCACAAAAAAAGTTATTCAAGAATATCTCTTTCTCCTATGTGCTTTCATCCCTAACCCTAACCCTAACCCTTCCGAAAGTCGGAGAAGCTCAAGGATGGTACCGATCGATGCGCGCTACCCCATTTAGTGGGGGTAGAGCCTATTTGCAAGTCTCTCCGACCTTCACAAAAAAAGTTATTCAAGAATATCTCTTTCTCCTATGTGCTTTCATCCCTAACCCTAACCCTAACCCTTCCGAAAGTCGGAGAAGCTCAAGGATGGTACCGATCGATGCGCGCTACCCCATTTAGTGGGGGTAGAGCCTACTTGCAAGTCTCTCCGACCTTCACAAAAAAAGTTATTCAAGAATATCTCTTTCTCCTATGTGCTTTCATCCCTAACCCTAACCCTAACCCTTCCGAAAGTCGGAGAAGCTCAAGGATGGTACTGATCGATGCGCGCAACCCCATTTAGTGGGGGTAGAGCCTACTTGCAAGTCTCTCCGACCTTCACAAAAAAAGTTATTCAAGAATATCTCCTCAGATTTGGGGGAATTTCGTCGGTCGACCTCTTCCGAAGGTCGTACAAGCTCGGGGATGGTACCAATCGATCCGCAGGACCCAAATTAGTCCAGATGCAACCACTTTCCAAGTCTCTCCGACCTTCACAAAAAAAGTTATTCAAGAATATCTCTTTCTCCTATGTGCTTTCATCCCTAACCCTAACCCTAACCCTTCCGAAAGTCGGAGAAGCTCAAGGATGGTACCGATCGATGCGCGCTACCCCATTTAGTGGGGGTAGAGCCTACTTGCAAGTCTCTCCGACCTTCACAAAAAAAGTTATTCAAGAATATCTCTTTCTCCTATGTGCTTTCATCCCTAACCCTAACCCTAACCCTTCCGAAAGTCGGAGAAGCTCAAGGATGGTACCGATCAATGTGCGCAACCCCATTTAGTGGGGGTAGAGCCTACTTGCAAGTCTCTCCGACCTTCACAAAAAAGGTTATTCAAGAATATCTCCTCAGATTTGGGGGAATTTCGTCGGTCGACCTCTTCCGAAGGTCGTACAAGCTCGGGGATGGTACCAATCGATCCGCAGGACCCAAATTAGTCCAGATGCAACCACTTTCCAAGTCTCTCCGACCTTCACAAAAAAAGTTATTCAAGAATATCTCTTTCTCCTATGTGCTTTCATCCCTAACCCTAACCCTAACCCTTCCGAAAGTCGGAGAAGCTCAAGGATGGTACCGATCGATGCGCGCTACCCCATTTAGTGGGGGTAGAGCCTACTTGCAAGTCTCTCCGACCTTCACAAAAAAAGTTATTCAAGAATATCTCTTTCTCCTATGTGCTTTCATCCCTAACCCTAACCCTAACCCTTCCGAAAGTCGGAGAAGCTCAAGGATGGTACCGATCGATGCGCGCTACCCCATTTAGTGGGGGTAGAGCCTACTTGCAAGTCTCTCCGACCTTCACAAAAAAAGTTATTCAAGAATATCTCTTTCTCCTATGTGCTTTCATCCCTAACCCTAACCCTAACCCTTCCGAAAGTCGGAGAAGCTCAAGGATGGTACCGATCGATGCGCACTACCCCATTTAGTGGGGGTAGAGCCTACTTGCAAGTCTCTCCGACCTTCACAAAAAAAGTTATTCAAGAATATCTCTTTCTCCTATGTGCTTTCATCCCTAACCCTAACCCTAACCCTTCCGAAAGTCGGAGAAGCTCAAGGATGGTACCGATCGATGCGCGCAACCCCATTTAGTGGGGGTAGAGCCTACTTGCAAGTCTCTCCGACCTTCACAAAAAAAGTTATTCAAGAATATCTCTTTCTCCTATGTGCTTTCATCCCTTACCCTAACCCTAACCCTTCCGAAAGTCGGAGAAGCTCAAGGATGGTACCGATCGATGCGCGCTACCCCATTTAGTGGGGGTAGAGCCTACTTGCAAGTCTCTCCGACCTTCACAAAAAAAGTTATTCAAGAATATCTCTTTCTCCTATGTGCTTTCATCCCTAACCCTAACCCTAACCCTTCCGAAAGTCGGAGAAGCTCAAGGATGGTACCGATCGATGCGCGCTACCCCATTTAGTGGGGGTAGAGCCTACTTGCAAGTCTCTCCGACCTTCACAAAAAAAGTTATTCAAGAATATCTCTTTCTCCTATGTGCTTTCATCCCTAACCCTAACCCTAACCCTTCCGAAAGTCGGAGAAGCTCAAGGATGGTACCGATCGATGCGCGCTACCCCATTTAGTGGGGGTAGAGCCTACTTGCAAGTCTCTCCGACCTTCACAAAAAAAGTTATTCAAGAATATCTCTTTCTCCTATGTGCTTTCATCCCTAACCCTAACCCTAACCCTTCCGAAAGTCGGAGAAGCTCAAGGATGGTACCGATCGATGCGCGCTACCCCATTTAGTGGGGGTAGAGCCTACTTGCAAGTCTCTCCGACCTTCACAAAAAAAGTTATTCAAGAATATCTCTTTCTCCTATGTGCTTTCATCCCTAACCCTAACCCTAACCCTTCCGAAAGTCGGAGAAGCTCAAGGATGGTACTGATCGATGCGCGCAACCCCATTTAGTGGGGGTAGAGCCTACTTGCAAGTCTCTCCGACCTTCACAAAAAAAGTTATTCAAGAATATCTCCTCAGATTTGGGGGAATTTCGTCGGTCGACCTCTTCCGAAGGTCGTACAAGCTCGGGGATGGTACCAATCGATCCGCAGGACCCAAATTAGTCCAGATGCAACCACTTTCCAAGTCTCTCCGACCTTCACAAAAAAAGTTATTCAAGAATATCTCTTTCTCCTATGTGCTTTCATCCCTAACCCTAACCCTTCCGAAAGTCGGAGAAGCTCAAAGATGGTACCGATCGATGCGCGCTACCCCATTTAGTGGGGGTAGAGCCTACTTGCAAGTCTCTCCGACCTTCACAAAAAAAGTTATTCAAGAATATCTCCTCAGATTTGGGGGAATTTCGTCGGTCGACCTCTTCCGAAGGTCGTACAAGCTCGGGGATGGTACCAATCGATCTGCAGGACCCAAATTAGTCCAGATGCAACCACTTTCCAAGTCTCTCTGACCTTCACAAAAAAAGTTATTCAAGAATATCTCTTTCTCCTATGTGCTTTCATCCCTAACCCTAACCCTAACCCTTCCGAAAGTCGGAGAAGCTCAAGGATGGTACCGATCGATGCGCGCTACCCCATTTAGTGGGGGTAGAGCCTACTTGCAAGTCTCTCCGACCTTCACAAAAAAAGTTATTCAAGAATATCTCTTTCTCCTATGTGCTTTCATCCCTAACCCTAACCCTAACCCTTCCGAAAGTCGGAGAAGCTCAAGGATGGTACCGATCGATGCGCGCTACCCCATTTAGTGGGGGTAGAGCCTACTTGCAAGTCTCTCCGACCTTCACAAAAAAAGTTATTCAAGAATATCTCTTTCTCCTATGTGCTTTCATCCCTAACCCTAACCCTAACCCTTCCGAAAGTCGGAGAAGCTCAAGGATGGTACCGATCGATGCGCGCTACCCCATTTAGTGGGGGTAGAGCCTACTTGCAAGTCTCTCCGACCTTCACAAAAAAAGTTATTCAAGAATATCTCTTTCTCCTATGTGCTTTCATCCCTAACCCTAACCCTAACCCTTCCGAAAGTCGGAGAAGCTCAAGGATGGTACCGATCGATGCGCGCTACCCCATTTAGTGGGGGTAGAGCCTACTTGCAAGTCTCTCCGACCTTCACAAAAAAAGTTATTCAAGAATATCTCTTTCTCCTATGTGCTTTCATCCCTAACCCTAACCCTAACCCTTCCGAAAGTCGGAGAAGCTCAAGGATGGTACCGATCGATGCGCGCTACCCCATTTAGTGGGGGTAGAGCCTACTTGCAAGTCTCTCCGACCTTCACAAAAAAAGTTATTCAAGAATATCTCTTTCTCCTATGTGCTTTCATCCCTAACCCTAACCCTAACCCTTCCGAAAGTCGGAGAAGCTCAAGGATGGTACTGATCGATGCGCGCAACCCCATTTAGTGGGGGTAGAGCCTACTTGCAAGTCTCTCCGACCTTCACAAAAAAAGTTATTCAAGAATATCTCCTCAGATTTGGGGGAATTTCGTCGGTCGACCTCTTCCGAAGGTCGTACAAGCTCGGGGATGGTACCAATCGATCCGCAGGACCCAAATTAGTCCAGATGCAACCACTTTCCAAGTCTCTCCGACCTTCACAAAAAAAGTTATTCAAGAATATCTCTTTCTCCTATGTGCTTTCATCCCTAACCCTAACCCTTCCGAAAGTCGGAGAAGCTCAAAGATGGTACCGATCGATGCGCGCTACCCCATTTAGTGGGGGTAGAGCCTACTTGCAAGTCTCTCCGACCTTCACAAAAAAAGTTATTCAAGAATATCTCCTCAGATTTGGGGGAATTTCGTCGGTCGACCTCTTCCGAAGGTCGTACAAGCTCGGGGATGGTACCAATCGATCTGCAGGACCCAAATTAGTCCAGATGCAACCACTTTCCAAGTCTCTCCGACCTTCACAAAAAAAGTTATTCAAGAATATCTCTTTCTCCTATGTGCTTTCATCCCTAACCCTAACCCTAACCCTTCCGAAAGTCGGAGAAGCTCAAGGATGGTACCGATCGATGCGCGCTACCCCATTTAGTGGGGGTAGAGCCTACTTGCAAGTCTCTCCGACCTTCACAAAAAAAGTTATTCAAGAATATCTCTTTCTCCTATGTGCTTTCATCCCTAACCCTAACCCTAACCCTTCCGAAAGTCGGAGAAGCTCAAGGATGGTACCGATCGATGCGCGCTACCCCATTTAGTGGGGGTAGAGCCTACTTGCAAGTCTCTCCGACCTTCACAAAAAAAGTTATTCAAGAATATCTCTTTCTCCTATGTGCTTTCATCCCTAACCCTAACCCTAACCCTTCCGAAAGTCGGAGAAGCTCAAGGATGGTACCGATCGATGCGCGCTACCCCATTTAGTGGGGGTAGAGCCTACTTGCAAGTCTCTCCGACCTTCACAAAAAAAGTTATTCAAGAATATCTCTTTCTCCTATGTGCTTTCATCCCTAACCCTAACCCTAACCCTTCCGAAAGTCGGAGAAGCTCAAGGATGGTACCGATCGATGCGCGCTACCCCATTTAGTGGGGGTAGAGCCTACTTGCAAGTCTCTCCGACCTTCACAAAAAAAGTTATTCAAGAATATCTCTTTCTCCTATGTGCTTTCATCCCTAACCCTAACCCTAACCCTTCCGAAAGTCGGAGAAGCTCAAGGATGGTACTGATCGATGCGCGCAACCCCATTTAGTGGGGGTAGAGCCTACTTGCAAGTCTCTCCGACCTTCACAAAAAAAGTTATTCAAGAATATCTCCTCAGATTTGGGGGAATTTCGTCGGTCGACCTCTTCCGAAGGTCGTACAAGCTCGGGGATGGTACCAATCGATCCGCAGGACCCAAATTAGTCCAGATGCAACCACTTTCCAAGTCTCTCCGACCTTCACAAAAAAAGTTATTCAAGAATATCTCTTTCTCCTATGTGCTTTCATCCCTAACCCTAACCCTAACCCTTCCGAAAGTCGGAGAAGCTCAAGGATGGTACCGATCGATGCGCGCTACCCCATTTAGTGGGGGTAGAGCCTACTTGCAAGTCTCTCCGACCTTCACAAAAAAAGTTATTCAAGAATATCTCTTTCTCCTATGTGCTTTCATCCCTAACCCTAACCCTAACCCTTCCGAAAGTCGGAGAAGCTCAAGGATGGTACCGATCGATGCGCGCTACCCCATTTAGTGGGGGTAAAGCCTACTTGCAAGTCTCTCCGACCTTCACAAAAAAAGTTATTCAAGAATATCTCTTTCTCCTATGTGCTTTCATCCCTAACCCTAACCCTAACCCTTCCAAAAGTCGGAGAAGCTCAAGGATGGTACTGATCGATGCGCGCAACCCCATTTAGTGGGGGTAGAGCCTACTTGCAAGTCTCTCCGACCTTCACAAAAAAAGTTATTCAAGAATATCTCCTCAGATTTGGGGGAATTTCGTCGGTCGACCTCTTCCGAAGGTCGTACAAGCTCGGGGATGGTACCAATCGATCTGCAGGACCCAAATTAGTCCAGATGCAACCACTTTCCAAGTCTCTCCGACCTTCACAAAAAAAGTTATTCAAGAATATCTCTTTCTCCTATGTGCTTTCATCCCTAACCCTAACCCTAACCCTTCCGAAAGTCGGAGAAGCTCAAGGATGGTACCGATCGATGCGCGCTACCCCATTTAGTGGGGGTAGAGCCTACTTGCAAGTCTCTCCGACCTTCACAAAAAAAGTTATTCAAGAATATCTCTTTCTCCTATGTGCTTTCATCCCTAACCCTAACCCTAACCCTTCCGAAAGTCGGAGAAGCTCAAGGATGGTACCGATCGATGCGCGCTACCCCATTTAGTGGGGGTAGAGCCTACTTGCAAGTCTCTCCGACCTTCACAAAAAAAGTTATTCAAGAATATCTCTTTCTCCTATGTGCTTTCATCCCTAACCCTAACCCTAACCCTTCCGAAAGTCGGAGAAGCTCAAGGATGGTACCGATCGATGCGCGCTACCCCATTTAGTGGGGGTAGAGCCTACTTGCAAGTCTCTCCGACCTTCAAAAAAAAAGTTATTCAAGAATATCTCTTTCTCCTATGTGCTTTCATCCCTAACCCTAACCCTAACCCTTCCGAAAGTCGGAGAAGCTCAAGGATGGTACCGATCGATGCGCGCTACCCCATTTAGTGGGGGTAGAGCCTACTTGCAAGTCTCTCCGACCTTCACAAAAAAAGTTATTCAAGAATATCTCTTTCTCCTATGTGCTTTCATCCCTAACCCTAACCCTAACCCTTCCGAAAGTCGGAGAAGCTCAAGGATGGTACCGATCGATGCGCGCTACCCCATTTAGTGGGGGTAGAGCCTACTTGCAAGTCTCTCCGACCTTCACAAAAAAAGTTATTCAAGAATATCTCTTTCTCCTATGTGCTTTCATCCCTAACCCTAACCCTAACCCTTCCGAAAGTCGGAGAAGCTCAAGGATGGTACCGATCGATGCGCGCTACCCCATTTAGTGGGGGTAGAGCCTACTTGCAAGTCTCTCCGACCTTCACAAAAAAAGTTATTCAAGAATATCTCTTTCTCCTATGTGCTTTCATCCCTAACCCTAACCCTAACCCTTCCGAAAGTCGGAGAAGCTCAAGGATGGTACCGATCGATGCGCGCTACCCCATTTAGTGGGGGTAGAGCCTACTTGCAAGTCTCTCCGACCTTCACAAAAAAAGTTATTCAAGAATATCTCTTTCTCCTATGTGCTTTCATCCCTAACCCTAACCCTAACCCTTCCGAAAGTCGGAGAAGCTCAAGGATGGTACCGATCGATGCGCGCTACCCCATTTAGTGGGGGTAGAGCCTACTTGCAAGTCTCTCCGACCTTCACAAAAAAAGTTATTCAAGAATATCTCTTTCTCCTATGTGCTTTCATCCCTAACCCTAACCCTAACCCTTCCGAAGGTCGTAGAAGCTCAAGGATGGTACCGATCGATGCGCGCTACCCCATTTAGTGGGGGTAGAGCCTACTTGCAAGTCTCTCCGACCTTCACAAAAAAAGTTATTCAAGAATATCTCTTTCTCCTATGTGCTTTCATCCCTAACCCTAACCCTAACCCTTCCGAAAGTCGGAGAAGCTCAAGGATGGTACCGATCGATGCGCGCTACCCCATTTAGTGGGGGTAGAGCCTACTTGCAAGTCTCTCCAACCTTCACAAAAAAAGTTATTCAAGAATATCTCTTTCTCCTATGTGCTTTCATCCCTAACCCTAACCCTAACCCTTCCGAAAGTCGGAGAAGCTCAAGGATGGTACCGATCGATGCGCGCTACCCCATTTAGTGGGGGTAGAGCCTACTTGCAAGTCTCTCCGACCTTCACAAAAAAAGTTATTCAAGAATATCTCTTTCTCCTATGTGCTTTCATCCCTAACCCTAACCCTAACCCTTCCGAAGGTCGTAGAAGCTCAAGGATGGTACCGATCGATGCGCGCTACCCCATTTAGTGGGGGTAGAGCCTACTTGCAAGTCTCTCCGACCTTCACAAAAAAAGTTATTCAAGAATATCTCTTTCTCCTATGTGCTTTCATCCCTAACCCTAACCCTAACCCTTCCGAAAGTCGGAGAAGCTCAAGGATGGTACCGATCGATGCGCGCTACCCCATTTAGTGGGGGTAGAGCCTACTTGCAAGTCTCTCCGACCTTCACAAAAAAAGTTATTCAAGAATATCTCTTTCTCCTATGTGCTTTCATCCCTAACCCTAACCCTAACCCTTCCGAAAGTCGGAGAAGCTCAAGGATGGTACTGATCGATGCGCGCAACCCCATTTAGTGGGGGTAGAGCCTACTTGCAAGTCTCTCCGACCTTCACAAAAAAAGTTATTCAAGAATATCTCTTTCTCCTATGTGCTTTCATCCCTAACCCTAACCCTAACCCTTCCGAAAGTCGGAGAAGCTCAAGGATGGTACCGATCGATGCGCGCTACCCCATTTAGTGGGGGTAGAGCCTACTTGCAAGTCTCTCCGACCTTCACAAAAAAAGTTATTCAAGAATATCTCTTTCTCCTATGTGCTTTCATCCCTAACCCTAACCCTAACCCTTCCGAAAGTCGGAGAAGCTCAAGGATGGTACCGATCGATGCGCGCTACCCCATTTAGTGGGGGTAGAGCCTACTTGCAAGTCTCTCCGACCTTCACAAAAAAAGTTATTCAAGAATATCTCTTTCTCCTATGTGCTTTCATCCCTAACCCTAACCCTAACCCTTCCGAAGGTCGTAGAAGCTCAAGGATGGTACCGATCGATGCGCGCTACCCCATTTAGTGGGGGTAGAGCCTACTTGCAAGTCTCTCCGACCTTCACAAAAAAAGTTATTCAAGAATATCTCTTTCTCCTATGTGCTTTCATCCCTAACCCTAACCCTAACCCTTCCGAAAGTCGGAGAAGCTCAAGGATGGTACCGATCGATGCGCGCTACCCCATTTAGTGGGGGTAGAGCCTACTTGCAAGTCTCTCCGACCTTCACAAAAAAAGTTATTCAAGAATATCTCTTTCTCCTATGTGCTTTCATCCCTAACCCTAACCCTAACCCTTCCGAAAGTCGGAGAAGCTCAAGGATGGTACTGATCGATGCGCGCAACCCCATTTAGTGGGGGTAGAGCCTACTTGCAAGTCTCTCCGACCTTCACAAAAAAAGTTATTCAAGAATATCTCCTCAGATTTGGGGGAATTTCGTCGGTCGACCTCTTCCGAAGGTCGTACAAGCTCGGGGATGGTACCAATCGATCCGCAGGACCCAAATTAGTCCAGATGCAACCACTTTCCAAGTCTCTCCGACCTTCACAAAAAAAGTTATTCAAGAATATCTCTTTCTCCTATGTGCTTTCATCCCTAACCCTAACCCTAACCCTTCCGAAAGTCGGAGAAGCTCAAGGATGGTACCGATCGATGCGCGCTACCCCATTTAGTGGGGGTAGAGCCTACTTGCAAGTCTCTCCGACCTTCACAAAAAAAGTTATTCAAGAATATCTCTTTCTCCTATGTGCTTTCATCCCTAACCCTAACCCTAACCCTTCCGAAAGTCGGAGAAGCTCAAGGATGGTACCGATCGATGCGCGCTACCCCATTTAGTGGGGGTAGAGCCTATTTGCAAGTCTCTCCGACCTTCACAAAAAAAGTTATTCAAGAATATCTCTTTCTCCTATGTGCTTTCATCCCTAACCCTAACCCTAACCCTTCCGAAAGTCGGAGAAGCTCAAGGATGGTACCGATCGATGCGCGCTACCCCATTTAGTGGGGGTAGAGCCTACTTGCAAGTCTCTCCGACCTTCACAAAAAAAGTTATTCAAGAATATCTCTTTCTCCTATGTGCTTTCATCCCTAACCCTAACCCTAACCCTTCCGAAAGTCGGAGAAGCTCAAGGATGGTACTGATCGATGCGCGCAACCCCATTTAGTGGGGGTAGAGCCTACTTGCAAGTCTCTCCGACCTTCACAAAAAAAGTTATTCAAGAATATCTCCTCAGATTTGGGGGAATTTCGTCGGTCGACCTCTTCCGAAGGTCGTACAAGCTCGGGGATGGTACCAATCGATCCGCAGGACCCAAATTAGTCCAGATGCAACCACTTTCCAAGTCTCTCCGACCTTCACAAAAAAAGTTATTCAAGAATATCTCTTTCTCCTATGTGCTTTCATCCCTAACCCTAACCCTAACCCTTCCGAAAGTCGGAGAAGCTCAAGGATGGTACCGATCGATGCGCGCTACCCCATTTAGTGGGGGTAGAGCCTACTTGCAAGTCTCTCCGACCTTCACAAAAAAAGTTATTCAAGAATATCTCTTTCTCCTATGTGCTTTCATCCCTAACCCTAACCCTAACCCTTCCGAAAGTCGGAGAAGCTCAAGGATGGTACCGATCGATGTGCGCAACCCCATTTAGTGGGGGTAGAGCCTACTTGCAAGTCTCTCCGACCTTCACAAAAAAGGTTATTCAAGAATATCTCCTCAGATTTGGGGGAATTTCGTCGGTCGACCTCTTCCGAAGGTTGTACAAGCTCGGGGATGGTACCAATCGATCCGCAGGACCCAAATTAGTCCAGATGCAACCACTTTCCAAGTCTCTCCGACCTTCACAAAAAAAGTTATTCAAGAATATCTCTTTCTCCTATGTGCTTTCATCCCTAACCCTAACCCTAACCCTTCCGAAAGTCGGAGAAGCTCAAGGATGGTACCGATCGATGCGCGCTACCCCATTTAGTGGGGGTAGAGCCTACTTGCAAGTCTCTCCGACCTTCACAAAAAAAGTTATTCAAGAATATCTCTTTCTCCTATGTGCTTTCATCCCTAACCCTAACCCTAACCCTTCCGAAAGTCGGAGAAGCTCAAGGATGGTACCGATCGATGCGCGCTACCCCATTTAGTGGGGGTAGAGCCTACTTGCAAGTCTCTCCGACCTTCACAAAAAAGGTTATTCAAGAATATCTCCTCAGATTTGGGGGAATTTCGTCGGTCGACCTCTTCCGAAGGTCGTACAAGCTCAGGGATGGTACCAATCGATCCGCAGGACCCAAATTAGTCCAGATGCAACCACTTTCCAAGTCTCTCCGACCTTCACAAAAAAAGTTATTCAAGAATATCTCTTTCTCCTATGTGCTTTCATCCCTAACCCTAACCCTAACCCTTCCGAAAGTCGGAGAAGCTCAAGGATGGTACCGATCGATGCGCGCTACCCCATTTAGTGGGGGTAGAGCCTACTTGCAAGTCTCTCCGACCTTCACAAAAAAAGTTATTCAAGAATATCTCTTTCTCCTATGTGCTTTCATCCCTAACCCTAACCCTAACCCTTCCGAAAGTCGGAGAAGCTCAAGGATGGTACCGATCGATGCGCGCTACCCCATTTAGTGGGGGTAGAGCCTACTTGCAAGTCTCTCCGACCTTCACAAAAAAAGTTATTCAAGAATATCTCTTTCTCCTATGTGCTTTCATCCCTAACCCTAACCCTAACCCTTCCGAAAGTCGGAGAAGCTCAAGGATGGTACCGATCGATGCGCGCTACCCCATTTAGTGGGGGTAGAGCCTACTTGCAAGTCTCTCCGACCTTCACAAAAAAAGTTATTCAAGAATATCTCTTTCTCCTATGTGCTTTCATCCCTAACCCTAACCCTAACCCTTCCGAAAGTCGGAGAAGCTCAAGGATGGTACCGATCGATGCGCGCTACCCCATTTAGTGGGGGTAGAGCCTACTTGCAAGTCTCTCCGACCTTCACAAAAAAAGTTATTCAAGAATATCTCTTTCTCCTATGTGCTTTCATCCCTAACCCTAACCCTAACCCTTCCGAAAGTCGGAGAAGCTCAAGGATGGTACCGATCGATGCGCGCTACCCCATTTAGTGGGGGTAGAGCCTACTTGCAAGTCTCTCCGACCTTCACAAAAAAAGTTATTCAAGAATATCTCTTTCTCCTATGTGCTTTCATCCCTAACCCTAACCCTAACCCTTCCGAAAGTCGGAGAAGCTCAAGGATGGTACCGATCGATGCGCGCTACCCCATTTAGTGGGGGTAGAGCCTACTTGCAAGTCTCTCCGACCTTCACAAAAAAAGTTATTCAAGAATATCTCTTTCTCCTATGTGCTTTCATCCCTAACCCTAACCCTAACCCTTCCGAAAGTCGGAGAAGCTCAAGGATGGTACCGATCGATGCGCGCTACCCCATTTAGTGGGGGTAGAGCCTACTTGCAAGTCTCTCCGACCTTCACAAAAAAAGTTATTCAAGAATATCTCTTTCTCCTATGTGCTTTCATCCCTAACCCTAACCCTAACCCTTCCGAAAGTCGGAGAAGCTCAAGGATGGTACCGATCGATGCGCGCTACCCCATTTAGTGGGGGTAGAGCCTACTTGCAAGTCTCTCCGACCTTCACAAAAAAAGTTATTCAAGAATATCTCTTTCTCCTATGTGCTTTCATCCCTAACCCTAACCCTAACCCTTCCGAAAGTCGGAGAAGCTCAAGGATGGTACCGATCGATGCGCGCTACCCCATTTAGTGGGGGTAGAGCCTACTTGCAAGTCTCTCCGACCTTCACAAAAAAAGTTATTCAAGAATATCTCTTTCTCCTATGTGCTTTCATCCCTAACCCTAACCCTAACCCTTCCGAAAGTCGGAGAAGCTCAAGGATGGTACTGATCGATGCGCGCAACCCCATTTAGTGGGGGTAGAGCCTACTTGCAAGTCTCTCCGACCTTCACAAAAAAAGTTATTCAAGAATATCTCCTCAGATTTGGGGGAATTTCGTCGGTCGACCTCTTCCGAAGGTCGTACAAGCTCGGGGATGGTACCAATCGATCCGCAGGACCCAAATTAGTCCAGATGCAACCACTTTCCAAGTCTCTCCGACCTTCACAAAAAAAGTTATTCAAGAATATCTCTTTCTCCTATGTGCTTTCATCCCTAACCCTAACCCTAACCCTTCCGAAAGTCGGAGAAGCTCAAGGATGGTACCGATCGATGCGCGCTACCCCATTTAGTGGGGGTAGAGCCTACTTGCAAGTCTCTCCGACCTTCACAAAAAAAGTTATTCAAGAATATCTCTTTCTCCTATGTGCTTTCATCCCTAACCCTAACCCTAACCCTTCCGAAAGTCGGAGAAGCTCAAGGATGGTACCGATCGATGCGCGCTACCCCATTTAGTGGGGGTAGAGCCTATTTGCAAGTCTCTCCGACCTTCACAAAAAAAGTTATTCAAGAATATCTCTTTCTCCTATGTGCTTTCATCCCTAACCCTAACCCTAACCCTTCCGAAAGTCGGAGAAGCTCAAGGATGGTACCGATCGATGCGCGCTACCCCATTTAGTGGGGGTAGAGCCTACTTGCAAGTCTCTCCGACCTTCACAAAAAAAGTTATTCAAGAATATCTCTTTCTCCTATGTGCTTTCATCCCTAACCCTAACCCTAACCCTTCCGAAAGTCGGAGAAGCTCAAGGATGGTACTGATCGATGCGCGCAACCCCATTTAGTGGGGGTAGAGCCTACTTGCAAGTCTCTCCGACCTTCACAAAAAAAGTTATTCAAGAATATCTCCTCAGATTTGGGGGAATTTCGTCGGTCGACCTCTTCCGAAGGTCGTACAAGCTCGGGGATGGTACCAATCGATCCGCAGGACCCAAATTAGTCCAGATGCAACCACTTTCCAAGTCTCTCCGACCTTCACAAAAAAAGTTATTCAAGAATATCTCTTTCTCCTATGTGCTTTCATCCCTAACCCTAACCCTAACCCTTCCGAAAGTCGGAGAAGCTCAAAGATGGTACCGATCGATGCGCGCTACCCCATTTAGTGGGGGTAGAGCCTACTTGCAAGTCTCTCCGACCTTCACAAAAAAAGTTATTCAAGAATATCTCTTTCTCCTATGTGCTTTCATCCCTAACCCTAACCCTAACCCTTCCGAAAGTCGGAGAAGCTCAAGGATGGTACCGATCGATGCGCGCTACCCCATTTAGTGGGGGTAGAGCCTACTTGCAAGTCTTTCCGACCTTCACAAAAAAAGTTATTCAAGAATATCTCCTCAGATTTGGGGGAATTTCGTCGGTCGACCTCTTCCGAAGGTCGTACAAGCTCGGGGATGGTACCAATCGATCCGCAGGACCCAAATTAGTCCAGATGCAACCACTTTCCAAGTCTCTCCGACCTTCACAAAAAAAGTTATTCAAGAATATCTCTTTCTCCTATGTGCTTTCATCCCTAACCCTAACCCTAACCCTTCCGAAAGTCGGAGAAGCTCAAGGATGGTACCGATCGATGCGCGCTACCCCATTTAGTGGGGGTAGAGCCTACTTGCAAGTCTCTCCGACCTTCACAAAAAAGGTTATTCAAGAATATCTCCTCAGATTTGGGGGAATTTCGTCGGTCGACCTCTTCCGAAGGTCGTACAAGCTCGGGGATGGTACCAATCGATCCGCAGGACCCAAATTAGTCCAGATGCAACCACTTTCCAAGTCTCTCCGACCTTCACAAAAAAAGTTATTCAAGAATATCTCTTTCTCCTATGTGCTTTCATCCCTAACCCTAACCCTAACCCTTCCGAAAGTCGGAGAAGCTCAAGGATGGTACCGATCGATGCGCGCTACCCCATTTAGTGGGGGTAGAGCCTACTTGCAAGTCTCTCCGACCTTCACAAAAAAAGTTATTCAAGAATATCTCCTCAGATTTGGGGGAATTTCGTCGGTCGACCTCTTCCGAAGGTCGTACAAGCTCGGGGATGGTACCAATCGATCCGCAGGACCCAAATTAGTCCAGATGCAACCACTTTCCAAGTCTCTCCGACCTTTACAAAAAAAGTTATTCAAGAATATCTCTTTCTCCTATGTGCTTTCATCCCTAACCCTAACCCTAACCCTTCCGAAAGTCGGAGAAGCTCAAGGATGGTACCGATCGATGCGCGCTACCCCATTTAGTGGGGGTAGAGCCTACTTGCAAGTCTCTCCGACCTTCACAAAAAAAGTTATTCAAGAATATCTCTTTCTCCTATGTGCTTTCATCCCTAACCCTAACCCTAACCCTTCCGAAAGTCGGAGAAGCTCAAGGATGGTACCGATCGATGCGCGCTACCCCATTTAGTGGGGGTAGAGCCTACTTGCAAGTCTCTCCGACCTTCACAAAAAAAGTTATTCAAGAATATCTCTTTCTCCTATGTGCTTTCATCCCTAACCCTAACCCTAACCCTTCCAAAAGTCGGAGAAGCTCAAGGATGGTACTGATCGATGCGCGCAACCCCATTTAGTGGGGGTAGAGCCTACTTGCAAGTCTCTCCGACCTTCACAAAAAAAGTTATTCAAGAATATCTCCTCAGATTTGGGGGAATTTCGTCGGTCGACCTCTTCCGAAGGTCGTACAAGCTCGGGGATGGTACCAATCGATCCGCAGGACCCAAATTAGTCCAGATGCAACCACTTTCCAAGTCTCTCCGACCTTCACAAAAAAAGTTATTCAAGAATATCTCTTTCTCCTATGTGCTTTCATCCCTAACCCTAACCCTAACCCTTCCGAAAGTCGGAGAAGCTCAAGGATGGTACCGATCGATGCGCGCTACCCCATTTAGTGGGGGTAGAGCCTACTTGCAAGTCTCTCCGACCTTCACAAAAAAATTTATTCAAGAATATCTCTTTCTCCTATGTGCTTTCATCCCTAACCCTAACCCTAACCCTTCCGAAAGTCGGAGAAGCTCAAGGATGGTACCGATCGATGCGCGCTACCCCATTTAGTGGGGGTAGAGCCTACTTGCAAGTCTCTCCGACCTTCACAAAAAAAGTTATTCAAGAATATCTCTTTCTCCTATGTGCTTTCATCCCTAACCCTAACCCTAACCCTTCCGAAAGTCGGAGAAGCTCGAGGATGGTACCGATCGATGCGCGCTACCCCATTTAGTGGGGGTAGAGCCTACTTGCAAGTCTCTCCGACCTTCACAAAAAAAGTTATTCAAGAATATCTCTTTCTCCTATGTGCTTTCATCCCTAACCCTAACCCTAACCCTTCCGAAAGTCGGAGAAGCTCAAGGATGGTACTGATCGATGCGCGCAACCCCATTTAGTGGGGGTAGAGCCTACTTGCAAGTCTCTCCGACCTTCACAAAAAAGGTTATTCAAGAATATCTCCTCAGATTTGGGGGAATTTCGTCGGTCGACCTCTTCCGAAGGTCGTACAAGCTCGGGGATGGTACCAATCGATCCGCAGGACCCAAATTAGTCCAGATGCAACCACTTTCCAAGTCTCTCCGACCTTCACAAAAAAAGTTATTCAAGAATATCTCTTTCTCCTATGTGCTTTCATCCCTAACCCTAACCCTTCCGAAAGTCGGAGAAGCTCAAAGATGGTACCGATCAATGCGCGCTACCCCATTTAGTGGGGGTAGAGCCTACTTGCAAGTCTCTCCGACCTTCACAAAAAAAGTTATTCAAGAATATCTCCTCAGATTTGGGGGAATTTCGTCGGTCGACCTCTTCCGAAGGTCGTACAAGCTCGGGGATGGTACCAATCGATCTGCAGGACCCAAATTAGTCCAGATGCAACCACTTTCCAAGTCTCTCCGACCTTCACAAAAAAAGTTATTCAAGAATATCTCTTTCTCCTATGTGCTTTCATCCCTAACCCTAACCCTAACCCTTCCGAAAGTCGGAGAAGCTCAAGGATGGTACTGATCGATGCGCGCAACCCCATTTAGTGGGGGTAGAGCCTACTTGCAAGTCTCTCCGACCTTCACAAAAAAAGTTATTCAAGAATATCTCCTCAGATTTGGGGGAATTTCGTCGGTCGACCTCTTCCGAAGGTCGTACAAGCTCGGGGATGGTACCAATCGATCCGCAGGACCCAAATTAGTCCAGATGCAACCACTTTCCAAGTCTCTCCGACCTTCACAAAAAAAGTTATTCAAGAATATCTCTTTCTCCTATGTGCTTTCATCCCTAACCCTAACCCTAACCCTTCCGAAAGTCGGAGAAGCTCAAAGATGGTACCGATCGATGCGCGCTACCCCATTTAGTGGGGGTAGAGCCTACTTGCAAGTCTCTCCGACCTTCACAAAAAAAGTTATTCAAGAATATCTCTTTCTCCTATGTGCTTTCATCCCTAACCCTAACCCTAACCCTTCCGAAAGTCGGAGAAGCTCAAGGATGGTACCGATCGATGCGCGCTACCCCATTTAGTGGGGGTAGAGCCTACTTGCAAGTCTCTCCGACCTTCACAAAAAAAGTTATTCAAGAATATCTCCTCAGATTTGGGGGAATTTCGTCGGTCGACCTCTTCCGAAGGTCGTACAAGCTCGGGGATGGTACCAATCGATCCGCAGGACCCAAATTAGTCCAGATGCAACCACTTTCCAAGTCTCTCCGACCTTCACAAAAAAAGTTATTCAAGAATATCTCTTTCTCCTATGTGCTTTCATCCCTAACCCTAACCCTAACCCTTCCGAAAGTCGGAGAAGCTCAAGGATGGTACCGATCGATGCGCGCTACCCCATTTAGTGGGGGTAGAGCCTACTTGCAAGTCTCTCCGACCTTCACAAAAAAGGTTATTCAAGAATATCTCCTCAGATTTGGGGGAATTTCGTCGGTCGACCTCTTCCGAAGGTCGTACAAGCTCGGGGATGGTACCAATCGATCCGCAGGACCCAAATTAGTCCAGATGCAACCACTTTCCAAGTCTCTCCGACCTTCACAAAAAAAGTTATTCAAGAATATCTCTTTCTCCTATGTGCTTTCATCCCTAACCCTAACCCTAACCCTTCCGAAAGTCGGAGAAGCTCAAGGATGGTACCGATCGATGCGCGCTACCCCATTTAGTGGGGGTAGAGCCTACTTGCAAGTCTCTCCGACCTTCACAAAAAAAGTTATTCAAGAATATCTCCTCAGATTTGGGGGAATTTCGTCGGTCGACCTCTTCCGAAGGTCGTACAAGCTCGGGGATGGTACCAATCGATCCGCAGGACCCAAATTAGTCCAGATGCAACCACTTTCCAAGTCTCTCCGACCTTCACAAAAAAAGTTATTCAAGAATATCTCTTTCTCCTATGTGCTTTCATCCCTAACCCTAACCCTAACCCTTCCGAAAGTCGGAGAAGCTCAAGGATGGTACCAATCGATGCGCGCTACCCCATTTAGTGGGGGTAGAGCCTACTTGCAAGTCTCTCCGACCTTCACAAAAAAAGTTATTCAAGAATATCTCTTTCTCCTATGTGCTTTCATCCCTAACCCTAACCCTAACCCTTCCGAAAGTCGGAGAAGCTCAAGGATGGTACCGATCGATGCGCGCTACCCCATTTAGTGGGGGTAGAGCCTACTTGCAAGTCTCTCCGACCTTCACAAAAAAAGTTATTCAAGAATATCTCTTTCTCCTATGTGCTTTCATCCCTAACCCTAACCCTAACCCTTCCGAAAGTCGGAGAAGCTCAAGGATGGTACCGATCGATGCGCGCTACCCCATTTAGTGGGGGTAGAGCCTACTTGCAAGTCTCTCCGACCTTCACAAAAAAAGTTATTCAAGAATATCTCTTTCTCCTATGTGCTTTCATCCCTAACCCTAACCCTAACCCTTCCAAAAGTCGGAGAAGCTCAAGGATGGTACTGATCGATGCGCGCAACCCCATTTAGTGGGGGTAGAGCCTACTTGCAAGTCTCTCCGACCTTCACAAAAAAAGTTATTCAAGAATATCTCCTCAGATTTGGGGGAATTTCGTCGGTCGACCTCTTCCGAAGGTCGTACAAGCTCGGGGATGGTACCAATCGATCTGCAGGACCCAAATTAGTCCAGATGCAACCACTTTCCAAGTCTCTCCGACCTTCACAAAAAAAGTTATTCAAGAATATCTCTTTCTCCTATGTGCTTTCATCCCTAACCCTAACCCTAACCCTTCCGAAAGTCGGAGAAGCTCAAGGATGGTACCGATCGATGCGCGCTACCCCATTTAGTGGGGGTAGAGCCTACTTGCAAGTCTCTCCGACCTTCACAAAAAAAGTTATTCAAGAATATCTCTTTCTCCTATGTGCTTTCATCCCTAACCCTAACCCTAACCCTTCCGAAAGTCGGAGAAGCTCAAGGATGGTACCGATCGATGCGCGCTACCCCATTTAGTGGGGGTAGAGCCTACTTGCAAGTCTCTCCGACCTTCACAAAAAAAGTTATTCAAGAATATCTCTTTCTCCTATGTGCTTTCATCCCTAACCCTAACCCTAACCCTTCCGAAAGTCGGAGAAGCTCAAGGATGGTACCGATCGATGCGCGCTACCCCATTTAGTGGGGGTAGAGCCTACTTGCAAGTCTCTCCGACCTTCACAAAAAAAGTTATTCAAGAATATCTCTTTCTCCTATGTGCTTTCATCCCTAACCCTAACCCTAACCCTTCCGAAAGTCGGAGAAGCTCAAGGATGGTACCGATCGATGCGCGCAACCCCATTTAGTGGGGGTAGAGCCTACTTGCAAGTCTCTCCGACCTTCACAAAAAAGGTTATTCAAGAATATCTCCTCAGATTTGGGGGAATTTCGTCGGTCGACCTCTTCCGAAGGTCGTACAAGCTCGGGGATGGTACCAATCGATCCGCAGGACCCAAATTAGTCCAGATGCAACCACTTTCCAAGTCTCTCCGACCTTCACAAAAAAAGTTATTCAAGAATATCTCTTTCTCCTATGTGCTTTCATCCCTAACCCTAACCCTTCCGAAAGTCGGAGAAGCTCAAGGATGGTACCGATCGATGCGCGCTACCCCATTTAGTGGGGGTAGAGCCTACTTGCAAGTCTCTCCGACCTTCACAAAAAAAGTTATTCAAGAATATCTCTTTCTCCTATGTGCTTTCATCCCTAACCCTAACCCTAACCCTTCCGAAAGTCGGAGAAGCTCAAGGATGGTACCGATCGATGCGCGCTACCCCATTTAGTGGGGGTAGAGCCTACTTGCAAGTCTCTCCGACCTTCACAAAAAAAGTTATTCAAGAATATCTCTTTCTCCTATGTGCTTTCATCCCTAACCCTAACCCTAACCCTTCCGAAAGTCGGAGAAGCTCAAGGATGGTACCGATCGATGCGCGCTACCCCATTTAGTGGGGGTAGAGCCTACATGCAAGTCTCTCCGACCTTCACAAAAAAAGTTATTCAAGAATATCTCTTTCTCCTATGTGCTTTCATCCCTAACCCTAACCCTAACCCTTCCAAAAGTCGGAGAAGCTCAAGGATGGTACTGATCGATGCGCGCAACCCCATTTAGTGGGGGTAGAGCCTACTTGCAAGTCTCTCCGACCTTCACAAAAAAAGTTATTCAAGAATATCTCCTCAGATTTGGGGGAATTTCGTCGGTCGACCTCTTCCGAAGGTCGTACAAGCTCGGGGATGGTACCAATCGATCTGCAGGACCCAAATTAGTCCAGATGCAACCACTTTCCAAGTCTCTCCGACCTTCACAAAAAAAGTTATTCAAGAATATCTCTTTCTCCTATGTGCTTTCATCCCTAACCCTAACCCTAACCCTTCCGAAAGTCGGAGAAGCTCAAGGATGGTACCGATCGATGCGCGCTACCCCATTTAGTGGGGGTAGAGCCTACTTGCAAGTCTCTCCGACCTTCACAAAAAAAGTTATTCAAGAATATCTCTTTCTCCTATGTGCTTTCATCCCTAACCCTAACCCTAACCCTTCCGAAAGTCGGAGAAGCTCAAGGATGGTACCGATCGATGCGCGCTACCCCATTTAGTGGGGGTAGAGCCTACTTGCAAGTCTCTCCGACCTTCACAAAAAAAGTTATTCAAGAATATCTCTTTCTCCTATGTGCTTTCATCCCTAACCCTAACCCTAACCCTTCCGAAAGTCGGAGAAGCTCAAGGATGGTACCGATCGATGCGCGCTACCCCATTTAGTGGGGGTAGAGCCTACATGCAAGTCTCTCCGACCTTCACAAAAAAAGTTATTCAAGAATATCTCTTTCTCCTATGTGCTTTCATCCCTAACCCTAACCCTAACCCTTCCAAAAGTCGGAGAAGCTCAAGGATGGTACTGATCGATGCGCGCAACCCCATTTAGTGGGGGTAGAGCCTACTTGCAAGTCTCTCCGACCTTCACAAAAAAAGTTATTCAAGAATATCTCCTCAGATTTGGGGGAATTTCGTCGGTCGACCTCTTCCGAAGGTCGTACAAGCTCGGGGATGGTACCAATCGATCTGCAGGACCCAAATTAGTCCAGATGCAACCACTTTCCAAGTCTCTCCGACCTTCACAAAAAAAGTTATTCAAGAATATCTCTTTCTCCTATGTGCTTTCATCCCTAACCCTAACCCTAACCCTTCCGAAAGTCGGAGAAGCTCAAGGATGGTACCGATCGATGCGCGCTACCCCATTTAGTGGGGGTAGAGCCTACTTGCAAGTCTCTCCGACCTTCACAAAAAAAGTTATTCAAGAATATCTCTTTCTCCTATGTGCTTTCATCCCTAACCCTAACCCTAACCCTTCCGAAAGTCGGAGAAGCTCAAGGATGGTACCGATCGATGCGCGCTACCCCATTTAGTGGGGGTAGAGCCTACTTGCAAGTCTCTCCGACCTTCACAAAAAAAGTTATTCAAGAATATCTCCTCAGATTTGGGGGAATTTCGTCGGTCGACCTCTTCCGAAGGTCGTACAAGCTCGGGGATGGTACCAATCGATCCGCAGGACCCAAATTAGTCCAGATGCAACCACTTTTCAAGTCTCTCCGACCTTCACAAAAAAAGTTATTCAAGAATATCTCTTTCTCCTATGTGCTTTCATCCCTAACCCTAACCCTAACCCTTCCGAAAGTCGGAGAAGCTCAAGGATGGTACCGATCGATGCGCGCTACCCCATTTAGTGGGGGTAGAGCCTACTTGCAAGTCTCTCCGACCTTCACAAAAAAAGTTATTCAAGAATATCTCTTTCTCCTATGTGCTTTCATCCCTAACCCTAACCCTAACCCTTCCGAAAGTCGGAGAAGCTCAAGGATGGTACCGATCGATGCGCGCTACCCCATTTAGTGGGGGTAGAGCCTACTTGCAAGTCTCTCCGACCTTCACAAAAAAAGTTATTCAAGAATATCTCTTTCTCCTATGTGCTTTCATCCCTAACCCTAACCCTAACCCTTCCAAAAGTCGGAGAAGCTCAAAGATGGTACTGATCGATGCGCGCAACCCCATTTAGTGGGGGTAGAGCCTACTTGCAAGTCTCTCCGACCTTCACAAAAAAAGTTATTCAAGAATATCTCCTCAGATTTGGGGGAATTTCGTCGGTCGACCTCTTCCGAAGGTCGTACAAGCTCGGGGATGGTACCAATCGATCTGCAGGACCCAAATTAGTCCAGATGCAACCACTTTCCAAGTCTCTCCGACCTTCACAAAAAAAGTTATTCAAGAATATCTCTTTCTCCTATGTGCTTTCATCCCTAACCCTAACCCTAACCCTTCCGAAAGTCGGAGAAGCTCAAGGATGGTACCGATCGATGCGCGCTACCCCATTTAGTGGGGGTAGAGCCTACTTGCAAGTCTCTCCGACCTTCACAAAAAAAGTTATTCAAGAATATCTCTTTCTCCTATGTGCTTTCATCCCTAACCCTAACCCTAACCCTTCCGAAAGTCGGAGAAGCTCAAGGATGGTACCGATCGATGCGCGCTACCCCATTTAGTGGGGGTAGAGCCTACTTGCAAGTCTCTCCGACCTTCACAAAAAAAGTTATTCAAGAATATCTCTTTCTCCTATGTGCTTTCATCCCTAACCCTAACCCTAACCCTTCCGAAAGTCGGAGAAGCTCAAGGATGGTACCGATCGATGCGCGCTACCCCATTTAGTGGGGGTAGAGCCTACTTGCAAGTCTCTCCGACCTTCACAAAAAAAGTTATTCAAGAATATCTCTTTCTCCTATGTGCTTTCATCCCTAACCCTAACCCTTCCAAAAGTCGGAGAAGCTCAAGGATGGTACTGATCGATGCGCGCAACCCCATTTAGTGGGGGTAGAGCCTACTTGCAAGTCTCTCCGACCTTCACAAAAAAAGTTATTCAAGAATATCTCCTCAGATTTGGGGGAATTTCGTCGGTCGACCTCTTCCGAAGGTCGTACAAGCTCGGGGATGGTACCAATCGATCTGCAGGACCCAAATTAGTCCAGATGCAACCACTTTCCAAGTCTCTCCGACCTTCACAAAAAAAGTTATTCAAGAATATCTCTTTCTCCTATGTGCTTTCATCCCTAACCCTAACCCTAACCCTTCCGAAAGTCGGAGAAGCTCAAGGATGGTACCGATCGATGCGCGCTACCCCATTTAGTGGGGGTAGAGCCTACTTGCAAGTCTCTCCGACCTTCACAAAAAAAGTTATTCAAGAATATCTCTTTCTCCTATGTGCTTTCATCCCTAACCCTAACCCTAACCCTTCCGAAAGTCGGAGAAGCTCAAGGATGGTACCGATCGATGCGCGCTACCCCATTTAGTGGGGGTAGAGCCTACTTGCAAGTCTCTCCGACCTTCACAAAAAAAGTTATTTAAGAATATCTCTTTCTCCTATGTGCTTTCATCCCTAACCCTAACCCTAACCCTTCCGAAAGTCGGAGAAGCTCAAGGATGGTACCGATCGATGCGCGCTACCCCATTTAGTGGGGGTAGAGCCTACTTGCAAGTCTCTCCGACCTTCACAAAAAAAGTTATTCAAGAATATCTCTTTCTCCTATGTGCTTTCATCCCTAACCCTAACCCTAACCCTTCCGAAAGTCGGAGAAGCTCAAGGATGGTACCGATCGATGCGCGCAACCCCATTTAGTGGGGGTAGAGCCTACTTGCAAGTCTCTCCGACCTTCACAAAAAAGGTTATTCAAGAATATCTCCTCAGATTTGGGGGAATTTCGTCGGTCGACCTCTTCCGAAGGTCGTACAAGCTCGGGGATGGTACCAATCGATCTGCAGGACCCAAATTAGTCCAGATGCAACCACTTTCCAAGTCTCTCCGACCTTCACAAAAAAAGTTATTCAAGAATATCTCTTTCTCCTATGTGCTTTCATCCCTAACCCTAACCCTTCCGAAAGTCGGAGAAGCTCAAGGATGGTACCGATCGATGCGCGCTACCCCATTTAGTGGGGGTAGAGCCTACTTGCAAGTCTCTCCGACCTTCACAAAAAAAGTTATTCAAGAATATCTCCTCAGATTTGGGGGAATTTCGTCGGTCGACCTCTTCCGAAGGTCGTACAAGCTCGGGGATGGTACCAATCGATCCGCAGGACCCAAATTAGTCCAGATGCAACCACTTTCCAAGTCTCTCCGACCTTCACAAAAAAAGTTATTCAAGAATATCTCTTTCTCCTATGTGCTTTCATCCCTAACCCTAACCCTAACCCTTCCGAAAGTCGGAGAAGCTCAAGGATGGTACCGATCGATGCGCGCTACCCCATTTAGTGGGGGTAGAGCCTACTTGCAAGTCTCTCCGACCTTCACAAAAAAAGTTATTCAAGAATATCTCTTTCTCCTATGTGCTTTCATCCCTAACCCTAACCCTAACCCTTCCGAAAGTCGGAGAAGCTCAAGGATGGTACCGATCGATGCGCGCTACCCCATTTAGTGGGGGTAGAGCCTACTTGCAAGTCTCTCCGACCTTCACAAAAAAAGTTATTCAAGAATATCTCTTTCTCCTATGTGCTTTCATCCCTAACCCTAACCCTAACCCTTCCGAAAGTCGGAGAAGCTCAAGGATGGTACCGATCGATGCGCGCTACCCCATTTAGTGGGGGTAGAGCCTACTTGCAAGTCTCTCCGACCTTCACAAAAAAAGTTATTCAAGAATATCTCTTTCTCCTATGTGCTTTCATCCCTAACCCTAACCCTAACCCTTCCGAAAGTCGGAGAAGCTCAAGGATGGTACCGATCGATGCGCGCTACCCCATTTAGTGGGGGTAGAGCCTACTTGCAAGTCTCTCCGACCTTCACAAAAAAAGTTATTCAAGAATATCTCTTTCTCCTATGTGCTTTCATCCCTAACCCTAACCCTAACCCTTCCGAAAGTCGGAGAAGCTCAAGGATGGTACCGATCGATGCGCGCTACCCCATTTAGTGGGGGTAGAGCCTACTTGCAAGTCTCTCCGACCTTCACAAAAAAAGTTATTCAAGAATATCTCTTTCTCCTATGTGCTTTCATCCCTAACCCTAACCCTTCCAAAAGTCGGAGAAGCTCAAGGATGGTACTGATCGATGCGCGCAACCCCATTTAGTGGGGGTAGAGCCTACTTGCAAGTCTCTCCGACCTTCACAAAAAAAGTTATTCAAGAATATCTCCTCAGATTTGGGGGAATTTCGTCGGTCGACCTCTTCCGAAGGTCGTACAAGCTCGGGGATGGTACCAATCGATCTGCAGGACCCAAATTAGTCCAGATGCAACCACTTTCCAAGTCTCTCCGACCTTCACAAAAAAAGTTATTCAAGAATATCTCTTTCTCCTATGTGCTTTCATCCCTAACCCTAACCCTAACCCTTCCGAAAGTCGGAGAAGCTCAAGGATGGTACCGATCGATGCGCGCTACCCCATTTAGTGGGGGTAGAGCCTACTTGCAAGTCTCTCCGACCTTCACAAAAAAAGTTATTCAAGAATATCTCTTTCTCCTATGTGCTTTCATCCCTAACCCTAACCCTTCCGAAAGTCGGAGAAGCTCAAGGATGGTACCGATCGATGCGCGCTACCCCATTTAGTGGGGGTAGAGCCTACTTGCAAGTCTCTCCGACCTTCACAAAAAAAGTTATTTAAGAATATCTCTTTCTCCTATGTGCTTTCATCCCTAACCCTAACCCTAACCCTTCCGAAAGTCGGAGAAGCTCAAGGATGGTACCGATCGATGCGCGCTACCCCATTTAGTGGGGGTAGAGCCTACTTGCAAGTCTCTCCGACCTTCACAAAAAAAGTTATTCAAGAATATCTCTTTCTCCTATGTGCTTTCATCCCTAACCCTAACCCTAACCCTTCCGAAAGTCGGAGAAGCTCAAGGATGGTACCGATCGATGCGCGCAACCCCATTTAGTGGGGGTAGAGCCTACTTGCAAGTCTCTCCGACCTTCACAAAAAAGGTTATTCAAGAATATCTCCTCAGATTTGGGGGAATTTCGTCGGTCGACCTCTTCCGAAGGTCGTACAAGCTCGGGGATGGTACCAATCGATCTGCAGGACCCAAATTAGTCCAGATGCAACCACTTTCCAAGTCTCTCCGACCTTCACAAAAAAAGTTATTCAAGAATATCTCTTTCTCCTATGTGCTTTCATCCCTAACCCTAACCCTTCCGAAAGTCGGAGAAGCTCAAGGATGGTACCGATCGATGCGCGCTACCCCATTTAGTGGGGGTAGAGCCTACTTGCAAGTCTCTCCGACCTTCACAAAAAAAGTTATTCAAGAATATCTCTTTCTCCTATGTGCTTTCATCCCTAACCCTAACCCTAACCCTTCCGAAAGTCGGAGAAGCTCAAGGATGGTACCGATCGATGCGCGCTACCCCATTTAGTGGGGGTAGAGCCTACTTGCAAGTCTCTCCGACCTTCACAAAAAAAGTTATTTAAGAATATCTCTTTCTCCTATGTGCTTTCATCCCTAACCCTAACCCTAACCCTTCCGAAAGTCGGAGAAGCTCAAGGATGGTACCGATCGATGCGCGCTACCCCATTTAGTGGGGGTAGAGCCTACTTGCAAGTCTCTCCGACCTTCACAAAAAAAGTTATTCAAGAATATCTCTTTCTCCTATGTGCTTTCATCCCTAACCCTAACCCTAACCCTTCCGAAAGTCGGAGAAGCTCAAGGATGGTACCGATCGATGCGCGCAACCCCATTTAGTGGGGGTAGAGCCTACTTGCAAGTCTCTCCGACCTTCACAAAAAAGGTTATTCAAGAATATCTCCTCAGATTTGGGGGAATTTCGTCGGTCGACCTCTTCCGAAGGTCGTACAAGCTCGGGGATGGTACCAATCGATCTGCAGGACCCAAATTAGTCCAGATGCAACCACTTTCCAAGTCTCTCCGACCTTCACAAAAAAAGTTATTCAAGAATATCTCTTTCTCCTATGTGCTTTCATCCCTAACCCTAACCCTTCCGAAAGTCGGAGAAGCTCAAGGATGGTACCGATCGATGCGCGCTACCCCATTTAGTGGGGGTAGAGCCTACTTGCAAGTCTCTCCGACCTTCACAAAAAAAGTTATTCAAGAATATCTCCTCAGATTTGGGGGAATTTCGTCGGTCGACCTCTTCCGAAGGTCGTACAAGCTCGGGGATGGTACCAATCGATCCGCAGGACCCAAATTAGTCCAGATGCAACCACTTTCCAAGTCTCTCCGACCTTCACAAAAAAAGTTATTCAAGAATATCTCTTTCTCCTATGTGCTTTCATCCCTAACCCTAACCCTAACCCTTCCGAAAGTCGGAGAAGCTCAAGGATGGTACCGATCGATGCGCGCTACCCCATTTAGTGGGGGTAGAGCCTACTTGCAAGTCTCTCCGACCTTCACAAAAAAAGTTATTCAAGAATATCTCTTTCTCCTATGTGCTTTCATCCCTAACCCTAACCCTAACCCTTCCGAAAGTCGGAGAAGCTCAAGGATGGTACCGATCGATGCGCGCTACCCCATTTAGTGGGGGTAGAGCCTACTTGCAAGTCTCTCCGACCTTCACAAAAAAAGTTATTCAAGAATATCTCTTTCTCCTATGTGCTTTCATCCCTAACCCTAACCCTAACCCTTCCGAAAGTCGGAGAAGCTCAAGGATGGTACCGATCGATGCGCGCTACCCCATTTAGTGGGGGTAGAGCCTACATGCAAGTCTCTCCGACCTTCACAAAAAAAGTTATTCAAGAATATCTCTTTCTCCTATGTGCTTTCATCCCTAACCCTAACCCTAACCCTTCCAAAAGTCGGAGAAGCTCAAGGATGGTACTGATCGATGCGCGCAACCCCATTTAGTGGGGGTAGAGCCTACTTGCAAGTCTCTCCGACCTTCACAAAAAAAGTTATTCAAGAATATCTCCTCAGATTTGGGGGAATTTCGTCGGTCGACCTCTTCCGAAGGTCGTACAAGCTCGGGGATGGTACCAATCGATCTGCAGGACCCAAATTAGTCCAGATGCAACCACTTTCCAAGTCTCTCCGACCTTCACAAAAAAAGTTATTCAAGAATATCTCTTTCTCCTATGTGCTTTCATCCCTAACCCTAACCCTAACCCTTCCGAAAGTCGGAGAAGCTCAAGGATGGTACCGATCGATGCGCGCTACCCCATTTAGTGGGGGTAGAGCCTACTTGCAAGTCTCTCCGACCTTCACAAAAAAAGTTATTCAAGAATATCTCTTTCTCCTATGTGCTTTCATCCCTAACCCTAACCCTAACCCTTCCGAAAGTCGGAGAAGCTCAAGGATGGTACCGATCGATGCGCGCTACCCCATTTAGTGGGGGTAGAGCCTACTTGCAAGTCTCTCCGACCTTCACAAAAAAAGTTATTCAAGAATATCTCCTCAGATTTGGGGGAATTTCGTCGGTCGACCTCTTCCGAAGGTCGTACAAGCTCGGGGATGGTACCAATCGATCCGCAGGACCCAAATTAGTCCAGATGCAACCACTTTTCAAGTCTCTCCGACCTTCACAAAAAAAGTTATTCAAGAATATCTCTTTCTCCTATGTGCTTTCATCCCTAACCCTAACCCTAACCCTTCCGAAAGTCGGAGAAGCTCAAGGATGGTACCGATCGATGCGCGCTACCCCATTTAGTGGGGGTAGAGCCTACTTGCAAGTCTCTCCGACCTTCACAAAAAAAGTTATTCAAGAATATCTCTTTCTCCTATGTGCTTTCATCCCTAACCCTAACCCTAACCCTTCCGAAAGTCGGAGAAGCTCAAGGATGGTACCGATCGATGCGCGCTACCCCATTTAGTGGGGGTAGAGCCTACTTGCAAGTCTCTCCGACCTTCACAAAAAAAGTTATTCAAGAATATCTCTTTCTCCTATGTGCTTTCATCCCTAACCCTAACCCTAACCCTTCCGAAAGTCGGAGAAGCTCAAGGATGGTACCGATCGATGCGCGCTACCCCATTTAGTGGGGGTAGAGCCTACTTGCAAGTCTCTCCGACCTTCACAAAAAAAGTTATTCAAGAATATCTCTTTCTCCTATGTGCTTTCATCCCTAACCCTAACCCTAACCCTTCCGAAAGTCGGAGAAGCTCAAGGATGGTACTGATCGATGCGCGCAACCCCATTTAGTGGGGGTAGAGCCTACTTGCAAGTCTCTCCGACCTTCACAAAAAAAGTTATTCAAGAATATCTCCTCAGATTTGGGGGAATTTCGTCGGTCGACCTCTTCCGAAGGTCGTACAAGCTCGGGGATGGTACCAATCGATCCGCAGGACCCAAATTAGTCCAGATGCAACCACTTTCCAAGTCTCTCCGACCTTCACAAAAAAAGTTATTCAAGAATATCTCTTTCTCCTATGTGCTTTCATCCCTAACCCTAACCCTTCCGAAAGTCGGAGAAGCTCAAGGATGGTACCGATCGATGCGCGCTACCCCATTTAGTGGGGGTAGAGCCTACTTGCAAGTCTCTCCGACCTTCACAAAAAAAGTTATTCAAGAATATCTCTTTCTCCTATGTGCTTTCATCCCTAACCCTAACCCTAACCCTTCCGAAAGTCGGAGAAGCTCAAGGATGGTACTGATCGATGCGCGCAACCCCATTTAGTGGGGGTAGAGCCTACTTGCAAGTCTCTCCGACCTTCACAAAAAAAGTTATTCAAGAATATCTCTTTCTCCTATGTGCTTTCATCCCTAACCCTAACCCTAACCCTTCCGAAAGTCGGAGAAGCTCAAGGATGGTACCGATCGATGCGCGCTACCCCATTTAGTGGGGGTAGAGCCTACTTGCAAGTCTCTCCGACCTTCACAAAAAAAGTTATTCAAGAATATCTCTTTCTCCTATGTGCTTTCATCCCTAACCCTAACCCTAACCCTTCCGAAAGTCGGAGAAGCTCAAGGATGGTACCGATCGATGCGCGCTACCCCATTTAGTGGGGGTAGAGCCTACTTGCAAGTCTCTCCGACCTTCACAAAAAAAGTTATTCAAGAATATCTCTTTCTCCTATGTGCTTTCATCCCTAACCCTAACCCTAACCCTTCCGAAAGTCGGAGAAGCTCAAGGATGGTACCGATCGATGCGCGCTACCCCATTTAGTGGGGGTAGAGCCTACTTGCAAGTCTCTCCGACCTTCACAAAAAAAGTTATTCAAGAATATCTCTTTCTCCTATGTGCTTTCATCCCTAACCCTAACCCTAACCCTTCCAAAAGTCGGAGAAGCTCAAGGATGGTACTGATCGATGCGCGCAACCCCATTTAGTGGGGGTAGAGCCTACTTGCAAGTCTCTCCGACCTTCACAAAAAAAGTTATTCAAGAATATCTCCTCAGATTTGGGGGAATTTCGTCGGTCGACCTCTTCCGAAGGTCGTACAAGCTCGGGGATGGTACCAATCGATCTGCAGGACCCAAATTAGTCCAGATGCAACCACTTTCCAAGTCTCTCCGACCTTCACAAAAAAAGTTATTCAAGAATATCTCTTTCTCCTATGTGCTTTCATCCCTAACCCTAACCCTTCCGAAAGTCGGAGAAGCTCAAGGATGGTACCGATCGATGCGCGCTACCCCATTTAGTGGGGGTAGAGCCTACTTGCAAGTCTCTCCGACCTTCACAAAAAAAGTTATTCAAGAATATCTCTTTCTCCTATGTGCTTTCATCCCTAACCCTAACCCTAACCCTTCCGAAAGTCGGAGAAGCTCAAGGATGGTACCGATCGATGCGCGCTACCCCATTTAGTGGGGGTAGAGCCTACTTGCAAGTCTCTCCGACCTTCACAAAAAAAGTTATTCAAGAATATCTCCTCAGATTTGGGGGAATTTCGTCGGTCGACCTCTTCCGAAGGTCGTACAAGCTCGGGGATGGTACCAATCGATCCGCAGGACCCAAATTAGTCCAGATGCAACCACTTTTCAAGTCTCTCCGACCTTCACAAAAAAAGTTATTCAAGAATATCTCTTTCTCCTATGTGCTTTCATCCCTAACCCTAACCCTAACCCTTCCGAAAGTCGGAGAAGCTCAAGGATGGTACCGATCGATGCGCGCTACCCCATTTAGTGGGGGTAGAGCCTACTTGCAAGTCTCTCCGACCTTCACAAAAAAAGTTATTCAAGAATATCTCTTTCTCCTATGTGCTTTCATCCCTAACCCTAACCCTAACCCTTCCGAAAGTCGGAGAAGCTCAAGGATGGTACCGATCGATGCGCGCTACCCCATTTAGTGGGGGTAGAGCCTACTTGCAAGTCTCTCCGACCTTCACAAAAAAAGTTATTCAAGAATATCTCCTCAGATTTGGGGGAATTTCGTCGGTCGACCTCTTCCGAAGGTCGTACAAGCTCGGGGATGGTACCAATCGATCCGCAGGACCCAAATTAGTCCAGATGCAACCACTTTTCAAGTCTCTCCGACCTTCACAAAAAAAGTTATTCAAGAATATCTCTTTCTCCTATGTGCTTTCATCCCTAACCCTAACCCTAACCCTTCCGAAAGTCGGAGAAGCTCAAGGATGGTACCGATCGATGCGCGCTACCCCATTTAGTGGGGGTAGAGCCTACTTGCAAGTCTCTCCGACCTTCACAAAAAAAGTTATTCAAGAATATCTCTTTCTCCTATGTGCTTTCATCCCTAACCCTAACCCTAACCCTTCCGAAAGTCGGAGAAGCTCAAGGATGGTACCGATCGATGCGCGCTACCCCATTTAGTGGGGGTAGAGCCTACTTGCAAGTCTCTCCGACCTTCACAAAAAAAGTTATTCAAGAATATCTCTTTCTCCTATGTGCTTTCATCCCTAACCCTAACCCTAACCCTTCCGAAAGTCGGAGAAGCTCAAGGATGGTACCGATCGATGCGCGCTACCCCATTTAGTGGGGGTAGAGCCTACTTGCAAGTCTCTCCGACCTTCACAAAAAAAGTTATTCAAGAATATCTCTTTCTCCTATGTGCTTTCATCCCTAACCCTAACCCTAACCCTTCCGAAAGTCGGAGAAGCTCAAGGATGGTACTGATCGATGCGCGCAACCCCATTTAGTGGGGGTAGAGCCTACTTGCAAGTCTCTCCGACCTTCACAAAAAAAGTTATTCAAGAATATCTCCTCAGATTTGGGGGAATTTCGTCGGTCGACCTCTTCCGAAGGTCGTACAAGCTCGGGGATGGTACCAATCGATCCGCAGGACCCAAATTAGTCCAGATGCAACCACTTTCCAAGTCTCTCCGACCTTCACAAAAAAAGTTATTCAAGAATATCTCTTTCTCCTATGTGCTTTCATCCCTAACCCTAACCCTTCCGAAAGTCGGAGAAGCTCAAGGATGGTACCGATCGATGCGCGCTACCCCATTTAGTGGGGGTAGAGCCTACTTGCAAGTCTCTCCGACCTTCACAAAAAAAGTTATTCAAGAATATCTCTTTCTCCTATGTGCTTTCATCCCTAACCCTAACCCTAACCCTTCCGAAAGTCGGAGAAGCTCAAGGATGGTACTGATCGATGCGCGCAACCCCATTTAGTGGGGGTAGAGCCTACTTGCAAGTCTCTCCGACCTTCACAAAAAAAGTTATTCAAGAATATCTCTTTCTCCTATGTGCTTTCATCCCTAACCCTAACCCTAACCCTTCCGAAAGTCGGAGAAGCTCAAGGATGGTACCGATCGATGCGCGCTACCCCATTTAGTGGGGGTAGAGCCTACTTGCAAGTCTCTCCGACCTTCACAAAAAAAGTTATTCAAGAATATCTCTTTCTCCTATGTGCTTTCATCCCTAACCCTAACCCTAACCCTTCCGAAAGTCGGAGAAGCTCAAGAGTGGTACCGATCGATGCGCGCTACCCCATTTAGTGGGGGTAGAGCCTACTTGCAAGTCTCTCCGACCTTCACAAAAAAAGTTATTCAAGAATATCTCTTTCTCCTATGTGCTTTCATCCCTAACCCTAACCCTAACCCTTCCGAAAGTCGGAGAAGCTCAAGGATGGTACCGATCGATGCGCGCTACCCCATTTAGTGGGGGTAGAGCCTACTTGCAAGTCTCTCCGACCTTCACAAAAAAAGTTATTCAAGAATATCTCTTTCTCCTATGTGCTTTCATCCCTAACCCTAACCCTAACCCTTCCAAAAGTCGGAGAAGCTCAAGGATGGTACTGATCGATGCGCGCAACCCCATTTAGTGGGGGTAGAGCCTACTTGCAAGTCTCTCCGACCTTCACAAAAAAAGTTATTCAAGAATATCTCCTCAGATTTGGGGGAATTTCGTCGGTCGACCTCTTCCGAAGGTCGTACAAGCTCGGGGATGGTACCAATCGATCTGCAGGACCCAAATTAGTCCAGATGCAACCACTTTCCAAGTCTCTCCGACCTTCACAAAAAAAGTTATTCAAGAATATCTCTTTCTCCTATGTGCTTTCATCCCTAACCCTAACCCTAACCCTTCCGAAAGTCGGAGAAGCTCAAGGATGGTACCGATCGATGCGCGCTACCCCATTTAGTGGGGGTAGAGCCTACTTGCAAGTCTCTCCGACCTTCACAAAAAAAGTTATTCAAGAATATCTCTTTCTCCTATGTGCTTTCATCCCTAACCCTAACCCTAACCCTTCCGAAAGTCGGAGAAGCTCAAGGATGGTACCGATCGATGCGCGCTACCCCATTTAGTGGGGGTAGAGCCTACTTGCAAGTCTCTCCGACCTTCACAAAAAAAGTTATTCAAGAATATCTCCTCAGATTTGGGGGAATTTCGTCGGTCGACCTCTTCCGAAGGTCGTACAAGCTCGGGGATGGTACCAATCGATCCGCAGGACCCAAATTAGTCCAGATGCAACCACTTTTCAAGTCTCTCCGACCTTCACAAAAAAAGTTATTCAAGAATATCTCTTTCTCCTATGTGCTTTCATCCCTAACCCTAACCCTAACCCTTCCGAAAGTCGGAGAAGCTCAAGGATGGTACCGATCGATGCGCGCTACCCCATTTAGTGGGGGTAGAGCCTACTTGCAAGTCTCTCCGACCTTCACAAAAAAAGTTATTCAAGAATATCTCTTTCTCCTATGTGCTTTCATCCCTAACCCTAACCCTAACCCTTCCGAAAGTCGGAGAAGCTCAAGGATGGTACCGATCGATGCGCGCTACCCCATTTAGTGGGGGTAGAGCCTACTTGCAAGTCTCTCCGACCTTCACAAAAAAAGTTATTCAAGAATATCTCTTTCTCCTATGTGCTTTCATCCCTAACCCTAACCCTAACCCTTCCGAAAGTCGGAGAAGCTCAAGGATGGTACTGATCGATGCGCGCAACCCCATTTAGTGGGGGTAGAGCCTACTTGCAAGTCTCTCCGACCTTCACAAAAAAAGTTATTCAAGAATATCTCCTCAGATTTGGGGGAATTTCGTCGGTCGACCTCTTCCGAAGGTCGTACAAGCTCGGGGATGGTACCAATCGATCCGCAGGACCCAAATTAGTCCAGATGCAACCACTTTCCAAGTCTCTCCGACCTTCACAAAAAAAGTTATTCAAGAATATCTCTTTCTCCTATGTGCTTTCATCCCTAACCCTAACCCTTCCGAAAGTCGGAGAAGCTCAAGGATGGTACCGATCGATGCGCGCTACCCCATTTAGTGGGGGTAGAGCCTACTTGCAAGTCTCTCCGACCTTCACAAAAAAAGTTATTCAAGAATATCTCTTTCTCCTATGTGCTTTCATCCCTAACCCTAACCCTAACCCTTCCGAAAGTCGGAGAAGCTCAAGGATGGTACCGATCGATGCGCGCTACCCCATTTAGTGGGGGTAAAGCCTACTTGCAAGTCTCTCCGACCTTCACAAAAAAAGTTATTCAAGAATATCTCTTTCTCCTATGTGCTTTCATCCCTAACCCTAACCCTAACCCTTCCGAAAGTCGGAGAAGCTCAAGGATGGTACCGATCGATGCGCGCTACCCCATTTAGTGGGGGTACAGCCTACTTGCAAGTCTCTCCGACCTTCACAAAAAAAGTTATTCAAGAATATCTCTTTCTCCTATGTGCTTTCATCCCTAACCCTAACCCTAACCCTTCCAAAAGTCGGAGAAGCTCAAGGATGGTACTGATCGATGCGCGCAACCCCATTTAGTGGGGGTAGAGCCTACTTGCAAGTCTCTCCGACCTTCACAAAAAAAGTTATTCAAGAATATCTCCTCAGATTTGGGGGAATTTCGTCGGTCGACCTCTTCCGAAGGTCGTACAAGCTCGGGGATGGTACCAATCGATCTGCAGGACCCAAATTAGTCCAGATGCAACCACTTTCCAAGTCTCTCCGACCTTCACAAAAAAAGTTATTCAAGAATATCTCTTTCTCCTATGTGCTTTCATCCCTAACCCTAACCCTAACCCTTCCGAAAGTCGGAGAAGCTCAAGGATGGTACCGATCGATGCGCGCTACCCCATTTAGTGGGGGTAGAGCCTACTTGCAAGTCTCTCCGACCTTCACAAAAAAAGTTATTCAAGAATATCTCTTTCTCCTATGTGCTTTCATCCCTAACCCTAACCCTAACCCTTCCGAAAGTCGGAGAAGCTCAAGGATGGTACCGATCGATGCGCGCTACCCCATTTAGTGGGGGTAGAGCCTACTTGCAAGTCTCTCCGACCTTCACAAAAAAAGTTATTCAAGAATATCTCTTTCTCCTATGTGCTTTCATCCCTAACCCTAACCCTAACCCTTCCGAAAGTCGGAGAAGCTCAAGGATGGTACTGATCGATGCGCACAACCCCATTTAGTGGGGGTAGAGCCTACTTGCAAGTCTCTCCGACCTTCACAAAAAAAGTTATTCAAGAATATCTCCTCAGATTTGGGGGAATTTCGTCGGTCGACCTCTTCCGAAGGTCGTACAAGCTCGGGGATGGTACCAATCGATCCGCAGGACCCAAATTAGTCCAGATGCAACCACTTTCCAAGTCTCTCCGACCTTCACAAAAAAAGTTATTCAAGAATATCTCTTTCTCCTATGTGCTTTCATCCCTAACCCTAACCCTTCCGAAAGTCGGAGAAGCTCAAGGATGGTACCGATCGATGCGCGCTACCCCATTTAGTGGGGGTAGAGCCTACTTGCAAGTCTCTCCGACCTTCACAAAAAAAGTTATTCAAGAATATCTCTTTCTCCTATGTGCTTTCATCCCTAACCCTAACCCTAACCCTTCCGAAAGTCGGAGAAGCTCAAGGATGGTACCGATCGATGCGCGCAACCCCATTTAGTGGGGGTAGAGCCTACTTGCAAGTCTCTCCGACCTTCACAAAAAAAGTTATTCAAGAATATCTCCTCAGATTTGGGGGAATTTCGTCAGTCGACCTCTTCCGAAGGTCGTACAAGCTCGGGGATAGTACCAATCGATCCGCAGGACCCAAATTAGTCCAGATGCAACCACTTTCCAAGTCTCTCCGACCTTCACAAAAAAAGTTATTCAAGAATATCTCTTTCTCCTATGTGCTTTCATCCCTAACCCTAACCCTAACCCTTCCGAAAGTCGGAGAAGCTCAAGGATGGTACCGATCGATGCGCGCTACCCCATTTAGTGGGGGTAGAGCCTACTTGCAAGTCTCTCCGACCTTCACAAAAAAAGTTATTCAAGAATATCTCCTCAGATTTGGGGGAATTTCGTCGGTCGACCTCTTCCAAAGGTCGTACAAGCTCGGGGATGGTACCAATCGATCCGCAGGACCCAAATTAGTCCAGATGCAACCACTTTCCAAGTCTCTCCGACCTTCACAAAAAAAGTTATTCAAGAATATCTCTTTCTCCTATGTGCTTTCATCCCTAACCCTAACCCTAACCCTTCCGAAAGTCGGAGAAGCTCAAGGATGGTACCGATCGATGCGCGCTACCCCATTTAGTGGGGGTAGAGCCTACTTGCAAGTCTCTCCGACCTTCACAAAAAAAGTTATTCAAGAATATCTCTTTCTCCTATGTGCTTTCATCCCTAACCCTAACCCTAACCCTTCCGAAAGTCGGAGAAGCTCAAGGATGGTACCGATCGATGCGCGCTACCCCATTTAGTGGGGGTAGAGCCTACTTGCAAGTCTCTCCGACCTTCACAAAAAAAGTTATTCAAGAATATCTCTTTCTCCTATGTGCTTTCATCCCTAACCCTAACCCTAACCCTTCCGAAAGTCGGAGAAGCTCAAGGATGGTACCGATCGATGCGCGCTACCCCATTTAGTGGGGGTAGAGCCTACTTGCAAGTCTCTCCGACCTTCACAAAAAAAGTTATTCAAGAATATCTCTTTCTCCTATGTGCTTTCATCCCTAACCCTAACCCTAACCCTTCCAAAAGTCGGAGAAGCTCAAGGATGGTACTGATCGATGCGCGCAACCCCATTTAGTGGGGGTAGAGCCTACTTGCAAGTCTCTCCGACCTTCACAAAAAAAGTTATTCAAGAATATCTCCTCAGATTTGGGGGAATTTCGTCGGTCGACCTCTTCCGAAGGTCGTACAAGCTCGGGGATGGTACCAATCGATCTGCAGGACCCAAATTAGTCCAGATGCAACCACTTTCCAAGTCTCTCCGACCTTCACAAAAAAAGTTATTCAAGAATATCTCTTTCTCCTATGTGCTTTCATCCCTAACCCTAACCCTAACCCTTCCGAAAGTCGGAGAAGCTCAAGGATGGTACCGATCGATGCGCGCTACCCCATTTAGTGGGGGTAGAGCCTACTTGCAAGTCTCTCTGACCTTCACAAAAAAAGTTATTCAAGAATATCTCTTTCTCCTATGTGCTTTCATCCCTAACCCTAACCCTAACCCTTCCGAAAGTCGGAGAAGCTCAAGGATGGTACCGATCGATGCGCGCTACCCCATTTAGTGGGGGTAGAGCCTACTTGCAAGTCTCTCCGACCTTCACAAAAAAAGTTATTCAAGAATATCTCCTCAGATTTGGGGGAATTTCGTCGGTCGACCTCTTCCGAAGGTCGTACAAGCTCGGGGATGGTACCAATCGATCCGCAGGACCCAAATTAGTCCAGATGCAACCACTTTTCAAGTCTCTCCGACCTTCACAAAAAAAGTTATTCAAGAATATCTCTTTCTCCTATGTGCTTTCATCCCTAACCCTAACCCTAACCCTTCCGAAAGTCGGAGAAGCTCAAGGATGGTACCGATCGATGCGCGCTACCCCATTTAGTGGGGGTAGAGCCTACTTGCAAGTCTCTCCGACCTTCACAAAAAAAGTTATTCAAGAATATCTCTTTCTCCTATGTGCTTTCATCCCTAACCCTAACCCTAACCCTTCCGAAAGTCGGAGAAGCTCAAGGATGGTACCGATCGATGCGCGCTACCCCATTTAGTGGGGGTAGAGCCTACTTGCAAGTCTCTCCGACCTTCACAAAAAAAGTTATTCAAGAATATCTCTTTCTCCTATGTGCTTTCATCCCTAACCCTAACCCTAACCCTTCCGAAAGTCGGAGAAGCTCAAGGATGGTACCGATCGATGCGCGCTACCCCATTTAGTGGGGGTAGAGCCTACTTGCAAGTCTCTCCGACCTTCACAAAAAAAGTTATTCAAGAATATCTCTTTCTCCTATGTGCTTTCATCCCTAACCCTAACCCTAACCCTTCCGAAAGTCGGAGAAGCTCAAGGATGGTACCGATCGATGCGCGCTACCCCATTTAGTGGGGGTAGAGCCTACTTGCAAGTCTCTCCGACCTTCACAAAAAAAGTTATTCAAGAATATCTCTTTCTCCTATGTGCTTTCATCCCTAACCCTAACCCTAACCCTTACGAAAGTCGGAGAAGCTCAAGGATGGTACTGATCGATGCGCACAACCCCATTTAGTGGGGGTAGAGCCTACTTGCAAGTCTCTCCGACCTTCACAAAAAAAGTTATTCAAGAATATCTCCTCAGATTTGGGGGAATTTCGTCGGTCGACCTCTTCCGAAGGTCGTACAAGCTCGGGGATGGTACCAATCGATCCGCAGGACCCAAATTAGTCCAGATGCAACCACTTTCCAAGTCTCTCCGACCTTCACAAAAAAAGTTATTCAAGAATATCTCTTTCTCCTATGTGCTTTCATCCCTAACCCTAACCCTAACCCTTCCGAAAGTCGGAGAAGCTCAAGGATGGTACCGATCGATGCGCGCTACCCCATTTAGTGGGGGTAGAGCCTACTTGCAAGTCTCTCCGACCTTCACAAAAAAAGTTATTCAAGAATATCTCCTCAGATTTGGGGGAATTTCGTCGGTCGACCTCTTCCGAAGGTCGTACAAGCTCGGGGATGGTACCAATCGATCCGCAGGACCCAAATTAGTCCAGATGCAACCACTTTCCAAGTCTCTCCGACCTTCACAAAAAAAGTTATTCAAGAATATCTCTTTCTCCTATGTGCTTTCATCCCTAACCCTAACCCTAACCCTTCCGAAAGTCGGAGAAGCTCAAGGATGGTACCGATCGATGCGCGCTACCCCATTTAGTGGGGGTAGAGCCTACTTGCAAGTCTCTCCGACCTTCACAAAAAAAGTTATTCAAGAATATCTCTTTCTCCTATGTGCTTTCATCCCTAACCCTAACCCTAACCCTTCCGAAAGTCGGAGAAGCTCAAGGATGGTACCGATCGATGCGCGCTACCCCATTTAGTGGGGGTAAAGCCTACTTGCAAGTCTCTCCGACCTTCACAAAAAAAGTTATTCAAGAATATCTCTTTCTCCTATGTGCTTTCATCCCTAACCCTAACCCTAACCCTTCCGAAAGTCGGAGAAGCTCAAGGATGGTACCGATCGATGCGCGCTACCCCATTTAGTGGGGGTACAGCCTACTTGCAAGTCTCTCCGACCTTCACAAAAAAAGTTATTCAAGAATATCTCTTTCTCCTATGTGCTTTCATCCCTAACCCTAACCCTAACCCTTCCAAAAGTCGGAGAAGCTCAAGGATGGTACTGATCGATGCGCGCAACCCCATTTAGTGGGGGTAGAGCCTACTTGCAAGTCTCTCCGACCTTCACAAAAAAAGTTATTCAAGAATATCTCCTCAGATTTGGGGGAATTTCGTCGGTCGACCTCTTCCGAAGGTCGTACAAGCTCGGGGATGGTACCAATCGATCTGCAGGACCCAAATTAGTCCAGATGCAACCACTTTCCAAGTCTCTCCGACCTTCACAAAAAAAGTTATTCAAGAATATCTCTTTCTCCTATGTGCTTTCATCCCTAACCCTAACCCTAACCCTTCCGAAAGTCGGAGAAGCTCAAGGATGGTACCGATCGATGCGCGCTACCCCATTTAGTGGGGGTAGAGCCTACTTGCAAGTCTCTCCGACCTTCACAAAAAAAGTTATTCAAGAATATCTCTTTCTCCTATGTGCTTTCATCCCTAACCCTAACCCTAACCCTTCCGAAAGTCGGAGAAGCTCAAGGATGGTACCGATCGATGCGCGCTACCCCATTTAGTGGGGGTAGAGCCTACTTGCAAGTCTCTCCGACCTTCACAAAAAAAGTTATTCAAGAATATCTCTTTCTCCTATGTGCTTTCATCCCTAACCCTAACCCTAACCCTTCCGAAAGTCGGAGAAGCTCAAGGATGGTACTGATCGATGCGCACAACCCCATTTAGTGGGGGTAGAGCCTACTTGCAAGTCTCTCCGACCTTCACAAAAAAAGTTATTCAAGAATATCTCCTCAGATTTGGGGGAATTTCGTCGGTCGACCTCTTCCGAAGGTCGTACAAGCTCGGGGATGGTACCAATCGATCCGCAGGACCCAAATTAGTCCAGATGCAACCACTTTCCAAGTCTCTCCGACCTTCACAAAAAAAGTTATTCAAGAATATCTCTTTCTCCTATGTGCTTTCATCCCTAACCCTAACCCTTCCGAAAGTCGGAGAAGCTCAAGGATGGTACCGATCGATGCGCGCTACCCCATTTAGTGGGGGTAGAGCCTACTTGCAAGTCTCTCCGACCTTCACAAAAAAAGTTATTCAAGAATATCTCTTTCTCCTATGTGCTTTCATCCCTAACCCTAACCCTAACCCTTCCGAAAGTCGGAGAAGCTCAAGGATGGTACCGATCGATGCGCGCAACCCCATTTAGTGGGGGTAGAGCCTACTTGCAAGTCTCTCCGACCTTCACAAAAAAAGTTATTCAAGAATATCTCCTCAGATTTGGGGGAATTTCGTCAGTCGACCTCTTCCGAAGGTCGTACAAGCTCGGGGATGGTACCAATCGATCCGCAGGACCCAAATTAGTCCAGATGCAACCACTTTCCAAGTCTCTCCGACCTTCACAAAAAAAGTTATTCAAGAATATCTCTTTCTCCTATGTGCTTTCATCCCTAACCCTAACCCTAACCCTTCCGAAAGTCGGAGAAGCTCAAGGATGGTACCGATCGATGCGCGCTACCCCATTTAGTGGGGGTAGAGCCTACTTGCAAGTCTCTCCGACCTTCACAAAAAAAGTTATTCAAGAATATCTCCTCAGATTTGGGGGAATTTCGTCGGTCGACCTCTTCCAAAGGTCGTACAAGCTCGGGGATGGTACCAATCGATCCGCAGGACCCAAATTAGTCCAGATGCAACCACTTTCCAAGTCTCTCCGACCTTCACAAAAAAAGTTATTCAAGAATATCTCTTTCTCCTATGTGCTTTCATCCCTAACCCTAACCCTAACCCTTCCGAAAGTCGGAGAAGCTCAAGGATGGTACCGATCGATGCGCGCTACCCCATTTAGTGGGGGTAGAGCCTACTTGCAAGTCTCTCCGACCTTCACAAAAAAAGTTATTCAAGAATATCTCTTTCTCCTATGTGCTTTCATCCCTAACCCTAACCCTAACCCTTCCGAAAGTCGGAGAAGCTCAAGGATGGTACCGATCGATGCGCGCTACCCCATTTAGTGGGGGTAGAGCCTACTTGCAAGTCTCTCCGACCTTCACAAAAAAAGTTATTCAAGAATATCTCTTTCTCCTATGTGCTTTCATCCCTAACCCTAACCCTAACCCTTCCGAAAGTCGGAGAAGCTCAAGGATGGTACCGATCGATGCGCGCTACCCCATTTAGTGGGGGTAGAGCCTACTTGCAAGTCTCTCCGACCTTCACAAAAAAAGTTATTCAAGAATATCTCTTTCTCCTATGTGCTTTCATCCCTAACCCTAACCCTAACCCTTCCAAAAGTCGGAGAAGCTCAAGGATGGTACTGATCGATGCGCGCAACCCCATTTAGTGGGGGTAGAGCCTACTTGCAAGTCTCTCCGACCTTCACAAAAAAAGTTATTCAAGAATATCTCCTCAGATTTGGGGGAATTTCGTCGGTCGACCTCTTCCGAAGGTCGTACAAGCTCGGGGATGGTACCAATCGATCTGCAGGACCCAAATTAGTCCAGATGCAACCACTTTCCAAGTCTCTCCGACCTTCACAAAAAAAGTTATTCAAGAATATCTCTTTCTCCTATGTGCTTTCATCCCTAACCCTAACCCTAACCCTTCCGAAAGTCGGAGAAGCTCAAGGATGGTACCGATCGATGCGCGCTACCCCATTTAGTGGGGGTAGAGCCTACTTGCAAGTCTCTCTGACCTTCACAAAAAAAGTTATTCAAGAATATCTCTTTCTCCTATGTGCTTTCATCCCTAACCCTAACCCTAACCCTTCCGAAAGTCGGAGAAGCTCAAGGATGGTACCGATCGATGCGCGCTACCCCATTTAGTGGGGGTAGAGCCTACTTGCAAGTCTCTCCGACCTTCACAAAAAAAGTTATTCAAGAATATCTCCTCAGATTTGGGGGAATTTCGTCGGTCGACCTCTTCCGAAGGTCGTACAAGCTCGGGGATGGTACCAATCGATCCGCAGGACCCAAATTAGTCCAGATGCAACCACTTTTCAAGTCTCTCCGACCTTCACAAAAAAAGTTATTCAAGAATATCTCTTTCTCCTATGTGCTTTCATCCCTAACCCTAACCCTAACCCTTCCGAAAGTCGGAGAAGCTCAAGGATGGTACCGATCGATGCGCGCTACCCCATTTAGTGGGGGTAGAGCCTACTTGCAAGTCTCTCCGACCTTCACAAAAAAAGTTATTCAAGAATATCTCTTTCTCCTATGTGCTTTCATCCCTAACCCTAACCCTAACCCTTCCGAAAGTCGGAGAAGCTCAAGGATGGTACCGATCGATGCGCGCTACCCCATTTAGTGGGGGTAGAGCCTACTTGCAAGTCTCTCCGACCTTCACAAAAAAAGTTATTCAAGAATATCTCTTTCTCCTATGTGCTTTCATCCCTAACCCTAACCCTAACCCTTCCGAAAGTCGGAGAAGCTCAAGGATGGTACCGATCGATGCGCGCTACCCCATTTAGTGGGGGTAGAGCCTACTTGCAAGTCTCTCCGACCTTCACAAAAAAAGTTATTCAAGAATATCTCTTTCTCCTATGTGCTTTCATCCCTAACCCTAACCCTAACCCTTCCGAAAGTCGGAGAAGCTCAAGGATGGTACCGATCGATGCGCGCTACCCCATTTAGTGGGGGTAGAGCCTACTTGCAAGTCTCTCCGACCTTCACAAAAAAAGTTATTCAAGAATATCTCTTTCTCCTTTGTGCTTTCATCCCTAACCCTAACCCTAACCCTTACGAAAGTCGGAGAAGCTCAAGGATGGTACTGATCGATGCGCACAACCCCATTTAGTGGGGGTAGAGCCTACTTGCAAGTCTCTCCGACCTTCACAAAAAAAGTTATTCAAGAATATCTCCTCAGATTTGGGGGAATTTCGTCGGTCGACCTCTTCCGAAGGTCGTACAAGCTCGGGGATGGTACCAATCGATCCGCAGGACCCAAATTAGTCCAGATGCAACCACTTTTTAAGTCTCTCCGACCTTCACAAAAAAAGTTATTCAAGAATATCTCTTTCTCCTATGTGCTTTCATCCCTAACCCTAACCCTAACCCTTCCGAAAGTCGGAGAAGCTCAAGGATGGTACCGATCGATGCGCGCTACCCCATTTAGTGGGGGTAGAGCCTACTTGCAAGTCTCTCCGACCTTCACAAAAAAAGTTATTCAAGAATATCTCTTTCTCCTATGTGCTTTCATCCCTAACCCTAACCCTAACCCTTCCGAAAGTCGGAGAAGCTCAAGGATGGTACTGATCGATGCGCGCAACCCCATTTAGTGGGGGTAGAGCCTACTTGCAAGTCTCTCCGACCTTCACAAAAAAAGTTATTCAAGAATATCTCCTCAGATTTGGGGGAATTTCGTCGGTCGACCTCTTCCGAAGGTCGTACAAGCTCGGGGATGGTACCAATCGATCCGCAGGACCCAAATTAGTCCAGATGCAACCACTTTCCAAGTCTCTCCGACCTTCACAAAAAAAGTTATTCAAGAATATCTCTTTCTCCTATGTGCTTTCATCCCTAACCCTAACCCTTCCGAAAGTCGGAGAAGCTCAAGGATGGTACCGATCGATGCGCGCTACCCCATTTAGTGGGGGTAGAGCCTACTTGCAAGTCTCTCCGACCTTCACAAAAAAAGTTATTCAAGAATATCTCTTTCTCCTATGTGCTTTCATCCCTAACCCTAACCCTAACCCTTCCGAAAGTCGGAGAAGCTCAAGGATGGTACTGATCGATGCGCGCAACCCCATTTAGTGGGGGTAAAGCCTACTTGCAAGTCTCTCCGACCTTCACAAAAAAAGTTATTCAAGAATATCTCTTTCTCCTATGTGCTTTCATCCCTAACCCTAACCCTAACCCTTCCGAAAGTCGGAGAAGCTCAAGGATGGTACCGATCGATGCGCGCTACCCCATTTAGTGGGGGTAGAGCCTACTTGCAAGTCTCTCCGACCTTCACAAAAAAAGTTATTCAAGAATATCTCTTTCTCCTATGTGCTTTCATCCCTAACCCTAACCCTAACCCTTCCGAAAGTCGGAGAAGCTCAAGGATGGTACCGATCGATGCGCGCTACCCCATTTAGTGGGGGTAGAGCCTACTTGCAAGTCTCTCCGACCTTCACAAAAAAAGTTATTCAAGAATATCTCTTTCTCCTATGTGCTTTCATCCCTAACCCTAACCCTAACCCTTCCGAAAGTCGGAGAAGCTCAAGGATGGTACCGATCGATGCGCGCTACCCCATTTAGTGGGGGTAGAGCCTACTTGCAAGTCTCTCCGACCTTCACAAAAAAAGTTATTCAAGAATATCTCTTTCTCCTATGTGCTTTCATCCCTAACCCTAACCCTAACCCTTACGAAAGTCGGAGAAGCTCAAGGATGGTACTGATCGATGCGCACAACCCCATTTAGTGGGGGTAGAGCCTACTTGCAAGTCTCTCCGACCTTCACAAAAAAAGTTATTCAAGAATATCTCCTCAGATTTGGGGGAATTTCGTCGGTCGACCTCTTCCGAAGGTCGTACAAGCTCGGGGATGGTACCAATCGATCCGCAGGACCCAAATTAGTCCAGATGCAACCACTTTCCAAGTCTCTCCGACCTTCACAAAAAAAGTTATTCAAGAATATCTCTTTCTCCTATGTGCTTTCATCCCTAACCCTAACCCTTCCGAAAGTCGGAGAAGCTCAAGGATGGTACCGATCGATGCGCGCTACCCCATTTAGTGGGGGTAGAGCCTACTTGCAAGTCTCTCCGACCTTCACAAAAAAAGTTATTCAAGAATATCTCTTTCTCCTATGTGCTTTCATCCCTAACCCTAACCCTAACCCTTCCGAAAGTCGGATAAGCTCAAGGATGGTACCGATCGATGCGCGCAACCCCATTTAGTGGGGGTAGAGCCTACTTGCAAGTCTCTCCGACCTTCACAAAAAAAGTTATTCAAGAATATCTCCTCAGATTTGGGGGAATTTCGTCGGTCGACCTCTTCCGAAGGTCGTACAAGCTCGGGGATGGTACCAATCGATCCGCAGGACCCAAATTAGTCCAGATGCAACCACTTTCCAAGTCTCTCCGACCTTCACAAAAAAAGTTATTCAAGAATATCTCTTTCTCCTATGTGCTTTCATCCCTAACCCTAACCCTAACCCTTCCGAAAGTCGGAGAAGCTCAAGGATGGTACCGATCGATGCGCGCTACCCCATTTAGTGGGGGTAGAGCCTACTTGCAAGTCTCTCCGACCTTCACAAAAAAAGTTATTCAAGAATATCTCCTCAGATTTGGGGGAATTTCGTCGGTCGACCTCTTCCGAAGGTCGTACAAGCTCGGGGATGGTACCAATCGATCCGCAGGACCCAAATTAGTCCAGATGCAACCACTTTCCAAGTCTCTCCGACCTTCACAAAAAAAGTTATTCAAGAATATCTCTTTCTCCTATGTGCTTTCATCCCTAACCCTAACCCTAACCCTTCCGAAAGTCGGAGAAGCTCAAGGATGGTACCGATCGATGCGCGCTACCCCATTTAGTGGGGGTAGAGCCTACTTGCAAGTCTCTCCGACCTTCACAAAAAAAGTTATTCAAGAATATCTCTTTCTCCTATGTGCTTTCATCCCTAACCCTAACCCTAACCCTTCCGAAAGTCGGAGAAGCTCAAGGATGGTACCGATCGATGCGCGCTACCCCATTTAGTGGGGGTAAAGCCTACTTGCAAGTCTCTCCGACCTTCACAAAAAAAGTTATTCAAGAATATCTCTTTCTCCTATGTGCTTTCATCCCTAACCCTAACCCTAACCCTTCCGAAAGTCGGAGAAGCTCAAGGATGGTACCGATCGATGCGCGCTACCCCATTTAGTGGGGGTACAGCCTACTTGCAAGTCTCTCCGACCTTCACAAAAAAAGTTATTCAAGAATATCTCTTTCTCCTATGTGCTTTCATCCCTAACCCTAACCCTAACCCTTCCAAAAGTCGGAGAAGCTCAAGGATGGTACTGATCGATGCGCGCAACCCCATTTAGTGGGGGTAGAGCCTACTTGCAAGTCTCTCCGACCTTCACAAAAAAAGTTATTCAAGAATATCTCCTCAGATTTGGGGGAATTTCGTCGGTCGACCTCTTCCGAAGGTCGTACAAGCTCGGGGATGGTACCAATCGATCTGCAGGACCCAAATTAGTCCAGATGCAACCACTTTCCAAGTCTCTCCGACCTTCACAAAAAAAGTTATTCAAGAATATCTCTTTCTCCTATGTGCTTTCATCCCTAACCCTAACCCTAACCCTTCCGAAAGTCGGAGAAGCTCAAGGATGGTACCGATCGATGCGCGCTACCCCATTTAGTGGGGGTAGAGCCTACTTGCAAGTCTCTCCGACCTTCACAAAAAAAGTTATTCAAGAATATCTCTTTCTCCTATGTGCTTTCATCCCTAACCCTAACCCTAACCCTTCCGAAAGTCGGAGAAGCTCAAGGATGGTACCGATCGATGCGCGCTACCCCATTTAGTGGGGGTAGAGCCTACTTGCAAGTCTCTCCGACCTTCACAAAAAAAGTTATTCAAGAATATCTCTTTCTCCTATGTGCTTTCATCCCTAACCCTAACCCTAACCCTTCCGAAAGTCGGAGAAGCTCAAGGATGGTACTGATCGATGCGCACAACCCCATTTAGTGGGGGTAGAGCCTACTTGCAAGTCTCTCCGACCTTCACAAAAAAAGTTATTCAAGAATATCTCCTCAGATTTGGGGGAATTTCGTCGGTCGACCTCTTCCGAAGGTCGTACAAGCTCGGGGATGGTACCAATCGATCCGCAGGACCCAAATTAGTCCAGATGCAACCACTTTCCAAGTCTCTCCGACCTTCACAAAAAAAGTTATTCAAGAATATCTCTTTCTCCTATGTGCTTTCATCCCTAACCCTAACCCTTCCGAAAGTCGGAGAAGCTCAAGGATGGTACCGATCGATGCGCGCTACCCCATTTAGTGGGGGTAGAGCCTACTTGCAAGTCTCTCCGACCTTCACAAAAAAAGTTATTCAAGAATATCTCTTTCTCCTATGTGCTTTCATCCCTAACCCTAACCCTAACCCTTCCGAAAGTCGGAGAAGCTCAAGGATGGTACCGATCGATGCGCGCAACCCCATTTAGTGGGGGTAGAGCCTACTTGCAAGTCTCTCCGACCTTCACAAAAAAAGTTATTCAAGAATATCTCCTCAGATTTGGGGGAATTTCGTCAGTCGACCTCTTCCGAAGGTCGTACAAGCTCGGGGATGGTACCAATCGATCCGCAGGACCCAAATTAGTCCAGATGCAACCACTTTCCAAGTCTCTCCGACCTTCACAAAAAAAGTTATTCAAGAATATCTCTTTCTCCTATGTGCTTTCATCCCTAACCCTAACCCTAACCCTTCCGAAAGTCGGAGAAGCTCAAGGATGGTACCGATCGATGCGCGCTACCCCATTTAGTGGGGGTAGAGCCTACTTGCAAGTCTCTCCGACCTTCACAAAAAAAGTTATTCAAGAATATCTCCTCAGATTTGGGGGAATTTCGTCGGTCGACCTCTTCCAAAGGTCGTACAAGCTCGGGGATGGTACCAATCGATCCGCAGGACCCAAATTAGTCCAGATGCAACCACTTTCCAAGTCTCTCCGACCTTCACAAAAAAAGTTATTCAAGAATATCTCTTTCTCCTATGTGCTTTCATCCCTAACCCTAACCCTAACCCTTCCGAAAGTCGGAGAAGCTCAAGGATGGTACCGATCGATGCGCGCTACCCCATTTAGTGGGGGTAGAGCCTACTTGCAAGTCTCTCCGACCTTCACAAAAAAAGTTATTCAAGAATATCTCTTTCTCCTATGTGCTTTCATCCCTAACCCTAACCCTAACCCTTCCGAAAGTCGGAGAAGCTCAAGGATGGTACCGATCGATGCGCGCTACCCCATTTAGTGGGGGTAGAGCCTACTTGCAAGTCTCTCCGACCTTCACAAAAAAAGTTATTCAAGAATATCTCTTTCTCCTATGTGCTTTCATCCCTAACCCTAACCCTAACCCTTCCGAAAGTCGGAGAAGCTCAAGGATGGTACCGATCGATGCGCGCTACCCCATTTAGTGGGGGTAGAGCCTACTTGCAAGTCTCTCCGACCTTCACAAAAAAAGTTATTCAAGAATATCTCTTTCTCCTATGTGCTTTCATCCCTAACCCTAACCCTAACCCTTCCAAAAGTCGGAGAAGCTCAAGGATGGTACTGATCGATGCGCGCAACCCCATTTAGTGGGGGTAGAGCCTACTTGCAAGTCTCTCCGACCTTCACAAAAAAAGTTATTCAAGAATATCTCCTCAGATTTGGGGGAATTTCGTCGGTCGACCTCTTCCGAAGGTCGTACAAGCTCGGGGATGGTACCAATCGATCTGCAGGACCCAAATTAGTCCAGATGCAACCACTTTCCAAGTCTCTCCGACCTTCACAAAAAAAGTTATTCAAGAATATCTCTTTCTCCTATGTGCTTTCATCCCTAACCCTAACCCTAACCCTTCCGAAAGTCGGAGAAGCTCAAGGATGGTACCGATCGATGCGCGCTACCCCATTTAGTGGGGGTAGAGCCTACTTGCAAGTCTCTCTGACCTTCACAAAAAAAGTTATTCAAGAATATCTCTTTCTCCTATGTGCTTTCATCCCTAACCCTAACCCTAACCCTTCCGAAAGTCGGAGAAGCTCAAGGATGGTACCGATCGATGCGCGCTACCCCATTTAGTGGGGGTAGAGCCTACTTGCAAGTCTCTCCGACCTTCACAAAAAAAGTTATTCAAGAATATCTCCTCAGATTTGGGGGAATTTCGTCGGTCGACCTCTTCCGAAGGTCGTACAAGCTCGGGGATGGTACCAATCGATCCGCAGGACCCAAATTAGTCCAGATGCAACCACTTTTCAAGTCTCTCCGACCTTCACAAAAAAAGTTATTCAAGAATATCTCTTTCTCCTATGTGCTTTCATCCCTAACCCTAACCCTAACCCTTCCGAAAGTCGGAGAAGCTCAAGGATGGTACCGATCGATGCGCGCTACCCCATTTAGTGGGGGTAGAGCCTACTTGCAAGTCTCTCCGACCTTCACAAAAAAAGTTATTCAAGAATATCTCTTTCTCCTATGTGCTTTCATCCCTAACCCTAACCCTAACCCTTCCGAAAGTCGGAGAAGCTCAAGGATGGTACCGATCGATGCGCGCTACCCCATTTAGTGGGGGTAGAGCCTACTTGCAAGTCTCTCCGACCTTCACAAAAAAAGTTATTCAAGAATATCTCTTTCTCCTATGTGCTTTCATCCCTAACCCTAACCCTAACCCTTCCGAAAGTCGGAGAAGCTCAAGGATGGTACCGATCGATGCGCGCTACCCCATTTAGTGGGGGTAGAGCCTACTTGCAAGTCTCTCCGACCTTCACAAAAAAAGTTATTCAAGAATATCTCTTTCTCCTATGTGCTTTCATCCCTAACCCTAACCCTAACCCTTCCGAAAGTCGGAGAAGCTCAAGGATGGTACCGATCGATGCGCGCTACCCCATTTAGTGGGGGTAGAGCCTACTTGCAAGTCTCTCCGACCTTCACAAAAAAAGTTATTCAAGAATATCTCTTTCTCCTATGTGCTTTCATCCCTAACCCTAACCCTAACCCTTACGAAAGTCGGAGAAGCTCAAGGATGGTACTGATCGATGCGCACAACCCCATTTAGTGGGGGTAGAGCCTACTTGCAAGTCTCTCCGACCTTCACAAAAAAAGTTATTCAAGAATATCTCCTCAGATTTGGGGGAATTTCGTCGGTCGACCTCTTCCGAAGGTCGTACAAGCTCGGGGATGGTACCAATCGATCCGCAGGACCCAAATTAGTCCAGATGCAACCACTTTCCAAGTCTCTCCGACCTTCACAAAAAAAGTTATTCAAGAATATCTCTTTCTCCTATGTGCTTTCATCCCTAACCCTAACCCTTCCGAAAGTCGGAGAAGCTCAAGGATGGTACCGATCGATGCGCGCTACCCCATTTAGTGGGGGTAGAGCCTACTTGCAAGTCTCTCCGACCTTCACAAAAAAAGTTATTCAAGAATATCTCTTTCTCCTATGTGCTTTCATCCCTAACCCTAACCCTAACCCTTCCGAAAGTCGGAGAAGCTCAAGGATGGTACCGATCGATGCGCGCAACCCCATTTAGTGGGGGTAGAGCCTACTTGCAAGTCTCTCCGACCTTCACAAAAAAAGTTATTCAAGAATATCTCCTCAGATTTGGGGGAATTTCGTCGGTCGACCTCTTCCGAAGGTCGTACAAGCTCGGGGATGGTACCAATCGATCCGCAGGACCCAAATTAGTCCAGATGCAACCACTTTCCAAGTCTCTCCGACCTTCACAAAAAAAGTTATTCAAGAATATCTCTTTCTCCTATGTGCTTTCATCCCTAACCCTAACCCTAACCCTTCCGAAAGTCGGAGAAGCTCAAGGATGGTACCGATCGATGCGCGCTACCCCATTTAGTGGGGGTAGAGCCTACTTGCAAGTCTCTCCGACCTTCACAAAAAAAGTTATTCAAGAATATCTCCTCAGATTTGGGGGAATTTCGTCGGTCGACCTCTTCCGAAGGTCGTACAAGCTCGGGGATGGTACCAATCGATCCGCAGGACCCAAATTAGTCCAGATGCAACCACTTTCCAAGTCTCTCCGACCTTCACAAAAAAAGTTATTCAAGAATATCTCTTTCTCCTATGTGCTTTCATCCCTAACCCTAACCCTAACCCTTCCGAAAGTCGGAGAAGCTCAAGGATGGTACCGATCGATGCGCGCTACCCCATTTAGTGGGGGTAGAGCCTACTTGCAAGTCTCTCCGACCTTCACAAAAAAAGTTATTCAAGAATATCTCTTTCTCCTATGTGCTTTCATCCCTAACCCTAACCCTAACCCTTCCGAAAGTCGGAGAAGCTCAAGGATGGTACCGATCGATGCGCGCTACCCCATTTAGTGGGGGTAAAGCCTACTTGCAAGTCTCTCCGACCTTCACAAAAAAAGTTATTCAAGAATATCTCTTTCTCCTATGTGCTTTCATCCCTAACCCTAACCCTAACCCTTCCGAAAGTCGGAGAAGCTCAAGGATGGTACCGATCGATGCGCGCTACCCCATTTAGTGGGGGTAGAGCCTACTTGCAAGTCTCTCCGACCTTCACAAAAAAAGTTATTCAAGAATATCTCTTTCTCCTATGTGCTTTCATCCCTAACCCTAACCCTAACCCTTCCAAAAGTCGGAGAAGCTCAAGGATGGTACTGATCGATGCGCGCAACCCCATTTAGTGGGGGTAGAGCCTACTTGCAAGTCTCTCCGACCTTCACAAAAAAAGTTATTCAAGAATATCTCCTCAGATTTGGGGGAATTTCGTCGGTCGACCTCTTCCGAAGGTCGTACAAGCTCGGGGATGGTACCAATCGATCTGCAGGACCCAAATTAGTCCAGATGCAACCACTTTCCAAGTCTCTCCGACCTTCACAAAAAAAGTTATTCAAGAATATCTCTTTCTCCTATGTGCTTTCATCCCTAACCCTAACCCTAACCCTTCCGAAAGTCGGAGAAGCTCAAGGATGGTACCGATCGATGCGCGCTACCCCATTTAGTGGGGGTAGAGCCTACTTGCAAGTCTCTCCGACCTTCACAAAAAAAGTTATTCAAGAATATCTCTTTCTCCTATGTGCTTTCATCCCTAACCCTAACCCTAACCCTTCCGAAAGTCGGAGAAGCTCAAGGATGGTACCGATCGATGCGCGCTACCCCATTTAGTGGGGGTAGAGCCTACTTGCAAGTCTCTCCGACCTTCACAAAAAAAGTTATTCAAGAATATCTCTTTCTCCTATGTGCTTTCATCCCTAACCCTAACCCTTCCGAAAGTCGGAGAAGCTCAAGGATGGTACTGATCGATGCGCACAACCCCATTTAGTGGGGGTAGAGCCTACTTGCAAGTCTCTCCGACCTTCACAAAAAAAGTTATTCAAGAATATCTCCTCAGATTTGGGGGAATTTCGTCGGTCGACCTCTTCCGAAGGTCGTACAAGCTCGGGGATGGTACCAATCGATCCGCAGGACCCAAATTAGTCCAGATGCAACCACTTTCCAAGTCTCTCCGACCTTCACAAAAAAAGTTATTCAAGAATATCTCTTTCTCCTATGTGCTTTCATCCCTAACCCTAACCCTTCCGAAAGTCGGAGAAGCTCAAGGATGGTACCGATCGATGCGCGCTACCCCATTTAGTGGGGGTAGAGCCTACTTGCAAGTCTCTCCGACCTTCACAAAAAAAGTTATTCAAGAATATCTCTTTCTCCTATGTGCTTTCATCCCTAACCCTAACCCTAACCCTTCCGAAAGTCGGAGAAGCTCAAGGATGGTACTGATCGATGCGCGCAACCCCATTTAGTGGGGGTAGAGCCTACTTGCAAGTCTCTCCGACCTTCACAAAAAAAGTTATTCAAGAATATCTCCTCAGATTTGGGGGAATTTCGTCAGTCGACCTCTTCCGAAGGTCGTACAAGCTCGGGGATGGTACCAATCGATCCGCAGGACCCAAATTAGTCCAGATGCAACCACTTTCCAAGTCTCTCCGACCTTCACAAAAAAAGTTATTCAAGAATATCTCTTTCTCCTATGTGCTTTCATCCCTAACCCTAACCCTAACCCTTCCGAAAGTCGGAGAAGCTCAAGGATGGTACCGATCGATGCGCGCTACCCCATTTAGTGGGGGTAGAGCCTACTTGCAAGTCTCTCCGACCTTCACAAAAAAAGTTATTCAAGAATATCTCCTCAGATTTGGGGGAATTTCGTCGGTCGACCTCTTCCAAAGGTCGTACAAGCTCGGGGATGGTACCAATCGATCCGCAGGACCCAAATTAGTCCAGATGCAACCACTTTCCAAGTCTCTCCGACCTTCACAAAAAAAGTTATTCAAGAATATCTCTTTCTCCTATGTGCTTTCATCCCTAACCCTAACCCTAACCCTTCCGAAAGTCGGAGAAGCTCAAGGATGGTACCGATCGATGCGCGCTACCCCATTTAGTGGGGGTAGAGCCTACTTGCAAGTCTCTCCGACCTTCACAAAAAAAGTTATTCAAGAATATCTCTTTCTCCTATGTGCTTTCATCCCTAACCCTAACCCTAACCCTTCCGAAAGTCGGAGAAGCTCAAGGATGGTACCGATCGATGCGCGCTACCCCATTTAGTGGGGGTAGAGCCTACTTGCAAGTCTCTCCGACCTTCACAAAAAAAGTTATTCAAGAATATCTCTTTCTCCTATGTGCTTTCATCCCTAACCCTAACCCTAACCCTTCCGAAAGTCGGAGAAGCTCAAGGATGGTACCGATCGATGCGCGCTACCCCATTTAGTGGGGGTAGAGCCTACTTGCAAGTCTCTCCGACCTTCACAAAAAAAGTTATTCAAGAATATCTCTTTCTCCTATGTGCTTTCATCCCTAACCCTAACCCTAACCCTTCCAAAAGTCGGAGAAGCTCAAGGATGGTACTGATCGATGCGCGCAACCCCATTTAGTGGGGGTAGAGCCTACTTGCAAGTCTCTCCGACCTTCACAAAAAAAGTTATTCAAGAATATCTCCTCAGATTTGGGGGAATTTCGTCGGTCGACCTCTTCCGAAGGTCGTACAAGCTCGGGGATGGTACCAATCGATCTGCAGGACCCAAATTAGTCCAGATGCAACCACTTTCCAAGTCTCTCCGACCTTCACAAAAAAAGTTATTCAAGAATATCTCTTTCTCCTATGTGCTTTCATCCCTAACCCTAACCCTAACCCTTCCGAAAGTCGGAGAAGCTCAAGGATGGTACCGATCGATGCGCGCTACCCCATTTAGTGGGGGTAGAGCCTACTTGCAAGTCTCTCTGACCTTCACAAAAAAAGTTATTCAAGAATATCTCTTTCTCCTATGTGCTTTCATCCCTAACCCTAACCCTAACCCTTCCGAAAGTCGGAGAAGCTCAAGGATGGTACCGATCGATGCGCGCTACCCCATTTAGTGGGGGTAGAGCCTACTTGCAAGTCTCTCCGACCTTCACAAAAAAAGTTATTCAAGAATATCTCCTCAGATTTGGGGGAATTTCGTCGGTCGACCTCTTCCGAAGGTCGTACAAGCTCGGGGATGGTACCAATCGATCCGCAGGACCCAAATTAGTCCAGATGCAACCACTTTTCAAGTCTCTCCGACCTTCACAAAAAAAGTTATTCAAGAATATCTCTTTCTCCTATGTGCTTTCATCCCTAACCCTAACCCTAACCCTTCCGAAAGTCGGAGAAGCTCAAGGATGGTACCGATCGATGCGCGCTACCCCATTTAGTGGGGGTAGAGCCTACTTGCAAGTCTCTCCGACCTTCACAAAAAAAGTTATTCAAGAATATCTCTTTCTCCTATGTGCTTTCATCCCTAACCCTAACCCTAACCCTTCCGAAAGTCGGAGAAGCTCAAGGATGGTACCGATCGATGTGCGCTACCCCATTTAGTGGGGGTAGAGCCTACTTGCAAGTCTCTCCGACCTTCACAAAAAAAGTTATTCAAGAATATCTCTTTCTCCTATGTGCTTTCATCCCTAACCCTAACCCTAACCCTTCCGAAAGTCGGAGAAGCTCAAGGATGGTACCGATCGATGCGCGCTACCCCATTTAGTGGGGGTAGAGCCTACTTGCAAGTCTCTCCGACCTTCACAAAAAAAGTTATTCAAGAATATCTCTTTCTCCTATGTGCTTTCATCCCTAACCCTAACCCTAACCCTTCCGAAAGTCGGAGAAGCTCAAGGATGGTACCGATCGATGCGCGCTACCCCATTTAGTGGGGGTAGAGCCTACTTGCAAGTCTCTCCGACCTTCACAAAAAAAGTTATTCAAGAATATCTCTTTCTCCTATGTGCTTTCATCCCTAACCCTAACCCTAACCCTTCCAAAAGTCGGAGAAGCTCAAGGATGGTACTGATCGATGCGCGCAACCCCATTTAGTGGGGGTAGAGCCTACTTGCAAGTCTCTCCGACCTTCACAAAAAAAGTTATTCAAGAATATCTCCTCAGATTTGGGGGAATTTCGTCGGTCGACCTCTTCCGAAGGTCGTACAAGCTCGGGGATGGTACCAATCGATCTGCAGGACCCAAATTAGTCCAGATGCAACCACTTTCCAAGTCTCTCCGACCTTCACAAAAAAAGTTATTCAAGAATATCTCTTTCTCCTATGTGCTTTCATCCCTAACCCTAACCCTAACCCTTCCGAAAGTCGGAGAAGCTCAAGGATGGTACCGATCGATGCGCGCTACCCCATTTAGTGGGGGTAGAGCCTACTTGCAAGTCTCTCTGACCTTCACAAAAAAAGTTATTCAAGAATATCTCTTTCTCCTATGTGCTTTCATCCCTAACCCTAACCCTAACCCTTCCGAAAGTCGGAGAAGCTCAAGGATGGTACCGATCGATGCGCGCTACCCCATTTAGTGGGGGTAGAGCCTACTTGCAAGTCTCTCCGACCTTCACAAAAAAAGTTATTCAAGAATATCTCCTCAGATTTGGGGGAATTTCGTCGGTCGACCTCTTCCGAAGGTCGTACAAGCTCGGGGATGGTACCAATCGATCCGCAGGACCCAAATTAGTCCAGATGCAACCACTTTTCAAGTCTCTCCGACCTTCACAAAAAAAGTTATTCAAGAATATCTCTTTCTCCTATGTGCTTTCATCCCTAACCCTAACCCTAACCCTTCCGAAAGTCGGAGAAGCTCAAGGATGGTACCGATCGATGCGCGCTACCCCATTTAGTGGGGGTAGAGCCTACTTGCAAGTCTCTCCGACCTTCACAAAAAAAGTTATTCAAGAATATCTCTTTCTCCTATGTGCTTTCATCCCTAACCCTAACCCTAACCCTTCCGAAAGTCGGAGAAGCTCAAGGATGGTACCGATCGATGTGCGCTACCCCATTTAGTGGGGGTAGAGCCTACTTGCAAGTCTCTCCGACCTTCACAAAAAAAGTTATTCAAGAATATCTCTTTCTCCTATGTGCTTTCATCCCTAACCCTAACCCTAACCCTTCCGAAAGTCGGAGAAGCTCAAGGATGGTACCGATCGATGCGCGTTACCCCATTTAGTGGGGGTAGAGCCTACTTGCAAGTCTCTCCGACCTTCACAAAAAAAGTTATTCAAGAATATCTCTTTCTCCTATGTGCTTTCATCCCTAACCCTAACCCTAACCCTTCCGAAAGTCGGAGAAGCTCAAGGATGGTACTGATCGATGCGCGCAACCCCATTTAGTGGGGGTAGAGCCTACTTGCAAGTCTCTCCGACCTTCACAAAAAAAGTTATTCAAGAATATCTCCTCAGATTTGGGGGAATTTCGTCGGTCGACCTCTTCCGAAGGTCGTACAAGCTCGGGGATGGTACCAATCGATCCGCAGGACCCAAATTAGTCCAGATGCAACCACTTTCCAAGTCTCTCCGACCTTCACAAAAAAAGTTATTCAAGAATATCTCTTTCTCCTATGTGCTTTCATCCCTAACCCTAACCCTTCCGAAAGTCGGAGAAGCTCAAGGATGGTACCGATCGATGCGCGCTACCCCATTTAGTGGGGGTAGAGCCTACTTGCAAGTCTCTCCGACCTTCACAAAAAAAGTTATTCAAGAATATCTCTTTCTCCTATGTGCTTTCATCCCTAACCCTAACCCTAACCCTTCCGAAAGTCGGAGAAGCTCAAGGATGGTACTGATCGATGCGCGCAACCCCATTTAGTGGGGGTAGAGCCTACTTGCAAGTCTCTCCGACCTTCACAAAAAAAGTTATTCAAGAATATCTCTTTCTCCTATGTGCTTTCATCCCTAACCCTAACCCTAACCCTTCCGAAAGTCGGAGAAGCTCAAGGATGGTACCGATCGATGCGCGCTACCCCATTTAGTGGGGGTAGAGCCTACTTGCAAGTCTCTCCGACCTTCACAAAAAAAGTTATTCAAGAATATCTCTTTCTCCTATGTGCTTTCATCCCTAACCCTAACCCTAACCCTTCCGAAAGTCGGAGAAGCTCAAGGATGGTACCGATCGATGCGCGCTACCCCATTTAGTGGGGGTAGAGCCTACTTGCAAGTCTCTCCGACCTTCACAAAAAAAGTTATTCAAGAATATCTCTTTCTCCTATGTGCTTTCATCCCTAACCCTAACCCTAACCCTTCCGAAAGTCGGAGAAGCTCAAGGATGGTACTGATCGATGCGCGCTACCCCATTTAGTGGGGGTAGAGCCTACTTGCAAGTCTCTCCGACCTTCACAAAAAAAGTTATTCAAGAATATCTCTTTCTCCTATGTGCTTTCATCCCTAACCCTAACCCTAACCCTTCCGAAAGTCGGAGAAGCTCAAGGATGGTACTGATCGATGCGCACAACCCCATTTAGTGGGGGTAGAGCCTACTTGCAAGTCTCTCCGACCTTCACAAAAAAAGTTATTCAAGAATATCTCCTCAGATTTGGGGGAATTTCGTCGGTCGACCTCTTCCAAAGGTCGTACAAGCTCGGGGATGGTACCAATCGATCCGCAGGACCCAAATTAGTCCAGATGCAACCACTTTCCAAGTCTCTCCGACCTTCACAAAAAAAGTTATTCAAGAATATCTCTTTCTCCTATGTGCTTTCATCCCTAACCCTAACCCTTCCGAAAGTCGGAGAAGCTCAAGGATGGTACCGATCGATGCGCGCTACCCCATTTAGTGGGGGTAGAGCCTACTTGCAAGTCTCTCCGACCTTCACAAAAAAAGTTATTCAAGAATATCTCTTTCTCCTATGTGCTTTCATCCCTAACCCTAACCCTAACCCTTCCGAAAGTCGGAGAAGCTCAAGGATGGTACCGATCGATGCGCGCTACCCCATTTAGTGGGGGTAGAGCCTACTTGCAAGTCTCTCCGACCTTCACAAAAAAAGTTATTCAAGAATATCTCTTTCTCCTATGTGCTTTCATCCCTAACCCTAACCCTAACCCTTCCGAAAGTCGGAGAAGCTCAAGGATGGTACCGATCGATGCGCGCTACCCCATTTAGTGGGGGTAGAGCCTACTTGCAAGTCTCTCCGACCTTCACAAAAAAAGTTATTCAAGAATATCTCTTTCTCCTATGTGCTTTCATCCCTAACCCTAACCCTAACCCTTCCGAAAGTCGGAGAAGCTCAAGGATGGTACTGATCGATGCGCACAACCCCATTTAGTGGGGGTAGAGCCTACTTGCAAGTCTCTCCGACCTTCACAAAAAAAGTTATTCAAGAATATCTCCTCAGATTTGGGGGAATTTCGTCGGTCGACCTCTTCCGAAGGTCGTACAAGCTCGGGGATGGTACCAATCGATCCGCAGGACCCAAATTAGTCCAGATGCAACCACTTTCCAAGTCTCTCCGACCTTCACAAAAAAAGTTATTCAAGAATATCTCTTTCTCCTATGTGCTTTCATCCCTAACCCTAACCCTTCCGAAAGTCGGAGAAGCTCAAGGATGGTACCGATCGATGCGCGCTACCCCATTTAGTGGGGGTAGAGCCTACTTGCAAGTCTCTCCGACCTTCACAAAAAAAGTTATTCAAGAATATCTCTTTCTCCTATGTGCTTTCATCCCTAACCCTAACCCTAACCCTTCCGAAAGTCGGAGAAGCTCAAGGATGGTACCGATCGATGCGCGCAACCCCATTTAGTGGGGGTAGAGCCTACTTGCAAGTCTCTCCGACCTTCACAAAAAAAGTTATTCAAGAATATCTCTTTCTCCTATGTGCTTTCATCCCTAACCCTAACCCTAACCCTTCCGAAAGTCGGAGAAGCTCAAGGATGGTACTGATCGATGCGCACAACCCCATTTAGTGGGGGTAGAGCCTACTTGCAAGTCTCTCCGACCTTCACAAAAAAAGTTATTCAAGAATATCTCCTCAGATTTGGGGGAATTTCGTCGGTCGACCTCTTCCGAAGGTCGTACAAGCTCGGGGATGGTACCAATCGATCCGCAGGACCCAAATTAGTCCAGATGCAACCACTTTCCAAGTCTCTCCGACCTTCACAAAAAAAGTTATTCAAGAATATCTCTTTCTCCTATGTGCTTTCATCCCTAACCCTAACCCTTCCGAAAGTCGGAGAAGCTCAAGGATGGTACCGATCGATGCGCGCTACCCCATTTAGTGGGGGTAGAGCCTACTTGCAAGTCTCTCCGACCTTCACAAAAAAAGTTATTCAAGAATATCTCTTTCTCCTATGTGCTTTCATCCCTAACCCTAACCCTAACCCTTCCGAAAGTCGGAGAAGCTCAAGGATGGTACCGATCGATGCGCGCAACCCCATTTAGTGGGGGTAGAGCCTACTTGCAAGTCTCTCCGACCTTCACAAAAAAAGTTATTCAAGAATATCTCCTCAGATTTGGGGGAATTTCGTCGGTCGACCTCTTCCGAAGGTCGTACAAGCTCGGGGATGGTACCAATCGATCCGCAGGACCCAAATTAGTCCAGATGCAACCACTTTCCAAGTCTCTCCGACCTTCACAAAAAAAGTTATTCAAGAATATCTCTTTCTCCTATGTGCTTTCATCCCTAACCCTAACCCTAACCCTTCCGAAAGTCGGAGAAGCTCAAGGATGGTACCGATCGATGCGCGCTACCCCATTTAGTGGGGGTAGAGCCTACTTGCAAGTCTCTCCGACCTTCACAAAAAAAGTTATTCAAGAATATCTCTTTCTCCTATGTGCTTTCATCCCTAACCCTAACCCTAACCCTTCCGAAAGTCGGAGAAGCTCAAGGATGGTACCGATCGATGCGCGCTACCCCATTTAGTGGGGGTAGAGCCTACTTGCAAGTCTCTCCGACCTTCACAAAAAAAGTTATTCAAGAATATCTCTTTCTCCTATGTGCTTTCATCCCTAACCCTAACCCTAACCCTTCCGAAAGTCGGAGAAGCTCAAGGATGGTACCGATCGATGCGCGCTACCCCATTTAGTGGGGGTAGAGCCTACTTGCAAGTCTCTCCGACCTTCACAAAAAAAGTTATTCAAGAATATCTCTTTCTCCTATGTGCTTTCATCCCTAACCCTAACCCTAACCCTTCCGAAAGTCGGAGAAGCTCAAGGATGGTACCGATCGATGCGCGCTACCCCATTTAGTGGGGGTAGAGCCTACTTGCAAGTCTCTCCGACCTTCACAAAAAAAGTTATTCAAGAATATCTCTTTCTCCTATGTGCTTTCAGCCCTAACCCTAACCCTAACCCTTCCGAAAGTCGGAGAAGCTCAAGGATGGTACTGATCGATGCGCGCAACCCCATTTAGTGGGGGTAGAGCCTACTTGCAAGTCTCTCCGACCTTCACAAAAAAAGTTATTCAAGAATATCTCCTCAGATTTTGGGGGAATTTCGTCGGTCGACCTCTTCCGAAGGTCGTACAAGCTCGGGGATGGTACCAATCGATCTGCAGGACCCAAATTAGTCCAGATGCAACCACTTTCCAAGTCTCTCCGACCTTCACAAAAAAAGTTATTCAAGAATATCTCTTTCTCCTATGTGCTTTCATCCCTAACCCTAACCCTAACCCTTCCGAAAGTCGGAGAAGCTCAAGGATGGTACCGATCGATGCGCGCTACCCCATTTAGTGGGGGTAGAGCCTACTTGCAAGTCTCTCCGACCTTCACAAAAAAAGTTATTCAAGAATATCTCTTTCTCCTATGTGCTTTCATCCCTAACCCTAACCCTTCCGAAAGTCGGAGAAGCTCAAGGATGGTACCGATCGATGCGCGCTACCCCATTTAGTGGGGGTAGAGCCTACTTGCAAGTCTCTCCGACCTTCACAAAAAAAGTTATTCAAGAATATCTCTTTCTCCTATGTGCTTTCATCCCTAACCCTAACCCTAACCCTTCCAAAAGTCGGAGAAGCTCAAGGATGGTACTGATCGATGCGCGCAACCCCATTTAGTGGGGGTAGAGCCTACTTGCAAGTCTCTCCGACCTTCACAAAAAAAGTTATTCAAGAATATCTCCTCAGATTTGGGGGAATTTCGTCGGTCGACCTCTTCCGAAGGTCGTACAAGCTCGGGGATGGTACCAATCGATCTGCAGGACCCAAATTAGTCCAGATGCAACCACTTTCCAAGTCTCTCCGACCTTCACAAAAAAAGTTATTCAAGAATATCTCTTTCTCCTATGTGCTTTCATCCCTAACCCTAACCCTAACCCTTCCGAAAGTCGGAGAAGCTCAAGGATGGTACCGATCGATGCGCGCTACCCCATTTAGTGGGGGTAGAGCCTACTTGCAAGTCTCTCCGACCTTCACAAAAAAAGTTATTCAAGAATATCTCTTTCTCCTATGTGCTTTCATCCCTAACCCTAACCCTAACCCTTCCGAAAGTCGGAGAAGCTCAAGGATGGTACCGATCGATGCGCGCTACCCCATTTAGTGGGGGTAGAGCCTACTTGCAAGTCTCTCCGACCTTCACAAAAAAAGTTATTCAAGAATATCTCTTTCTCCTATGTGCTTTCATCCCTAACCCTAACCCTTCCGAAAGTCGGAGAAGCTCAAGGATGGTACCGATCGATGCGCGCTACCCCATTTAGTGGGGGTAGAGCCTACTTGCAAGTCTCTCCGACCTTCACAAAAAAAGTTATTCAAGAATATCTCTTTCTCCTATGTGCTTTCATCCCTAACCCTAACCCTAACCCTTCCGAAAGTCGGAGAAGCTCAAGGATGGTACCGATCGATGCGCGCTACCCCATTTAGTGGGGGTAGAGCCTACTTGCAAGTCTCTCCGACCTTCACAAAAAAAGTTATTCAAGAATATCTCTTTCTCCTATGTGCTTTCATCCCTAACCCTAACCCTAACCCTTACGAAAGTCGGAGAAGCTCAAGGATGGTACTGATCGATGTGCACAACCCCATTTAGTGGGGGTAGAGCCTACTTGCAAGTCTCTCCGACCTTCACAAAAAAAGTTATTCAAGAATATCTCCTCAGATTTGGGGGAATTTCGTCGGTCGACCTCTTCCGAAGGTCGTACAAGCTCGGGGATGGTACCAATCGATCCGCAGGACCCAAATTAGTCCAGATGCAACCACTTTCCAAGTCTCTCCGACCTTCACAAAAAAAGTTATTCAAGAATATCTCTTTCTCCTATGTGCTTTCATCCCTAACCCTAACCCTTCCGAAAGTCGGAGAAGCTCAAGGATGGTACCGATCGATGCGCGCTACCCCATTTAGTGGGGGTAGAGCCTACTTGCAAGTCTCTCCGACCTTCACAAAAAAAGTTATTCAAGAATATCTCTTTCTCCTATGTGCTTTCATCCCTAACCCTAACCCTAACCCTTCCGAAAGTCGGAGAAGCTCAAGGATGGTACCGATCGATGCGCGCAACCCCATTTAGTGGGGGTAGAGCCTACTTGCAAGTCTCTCCGACCTTCACAAAAAAAGTTATTCAAGAATATCTCCTCAGATTTGGGGGAATTTCGTCGGTCGACCTCTTCCGAAGGTCGTACAAGCTCGGGGATGGTACCAATCGATCCGCAGGACCCAAATTAGTCCAGATGCAACCACTTTCCAAGTCTCTCCGACCTTCACAAAAAAAGTTATTCAAGAATATCTCTTTCTCCTATGTGCTTTCATCCCTAACCCTAACCCTAACCCTTCCGAAAGTCGGAGAAGCTCAAGGATGGTACCGATCGATGCGCGCTACCCCATTTAGTGGGGGTAGAGCCTACTTGCAAGTCTCTCCGACCTTCACAAAAAAAGTTATTCAAGAATATCTCCTCAGATTTGGGGGAATTTCGTCGGTCGACCTCTTCTGAAGGTCGTACAAGCTCGGGGATGGTACCAATCGATCCGCAGGACCCAAATTAGTCCAGATGCAACCACTTTCCAAGTCTCTCCGACCTTCACAAAAAAAGTTATTCAAGAATATCTCTTTCTCCTATGTGCTTTCATCCCTAACCCTAACCCTAACCCTTCCGAAAGTCGGAGAAGCTCAAGGATGGTACCGATCGATGCGCGCTACCCCATTTAGTGGGGGTAGAGCCTACTTGCAAGTCTCTCCGACCTTCACAAAAAAAGTTATTCAAGAATATCTCTTTCTCCTATGTGCTTTCATCCCTAACCCTAACCCTAACCCTTCCGAAAGTCGGAGAAGCTCAAGGATGGTACCGATCGATGCGCGCTACCCCATTTAGTGGGGGTAAAGCCTACTTGCAAGTCTCTCCGACCTTCACAAAAAAAGTTATTCAAGAATATCTCTTTCTCCTATGTGCTTTCATCCCTAACCCTAACCCTAACCCTTCCGAAAGTCGGAGAAGCTCAAGGATGGTACCGATCGATGCGCGCTACCCCATTTAGTGGGGGTAGAGCCTACTTGCAAGTCTCTCCGACCTTCACAAAAAAAGTTATTCAAGAATATCTCTTTCTCCTATGTGCTTTCATCCCTAACCCTAACCCTAACCCTTCCAAAAGTCGGAGAAGCTCAAGGATGGTACTGATCGATGCGCGCAACCCCATTTAGTGGGGGTAGAGCCTACTTGCAAGTCTCTCCGACCTTCACAAAAAAAGTTATTCAAGAATATCTCCTCAGATTTGGGGGAATTTCGTCGGTCGACCTCTTCCGAAGGTCGTACAAGCTCGGGGATGGTACCAATCGATCTGCAGGACCCAAATTAGTCCAGATGCAACCACTTTCCAAGTCTCTCCGACCTTCACAAAAAAAGTTATTCAAGAATATCTCTTTCTCCTATGTGCTTTCATCCCTAACCCTAACCCTAACCCTTCCGAAAGTCGGAGAAGCTCAAGGATGGTACCGATCGATGCGCGCTACCCCATTTAGTGGGGGTAGAGCCTACTTGCAAGTCTCTCCGACCTTCACAAAAAAAGTTATTCAAGAATATCTCTTTCTCCTATGTGCTTTCATCCCTAACCCTAACCCTAACCCTTCCGAAAGTCGGAGAAGCTCAAGGATGGTACTGATCGATGCGCACAACCCCATTTAGTGGGGGTAGAGCCTACTTGCAAGTCTCTCCGACCTTCACAAAAAAAGTTATTCAAGAATATCTCCTCAGATTTGGGGGAATTTCGTCGGTCGACCTCTTCCGAAGGTCGTACAAGCTCGGGGATGGTACCAATCGATCCGCAGGACCCAAATTAGTCCAGATGCAACCACTTTCCAAGTCTCTCCGACCTTCACAAAAAAAGTTATTCAAGAATATCTCTTTCTCCTATGTGCTTTCATCCCTAACCCTAACCCTTCCGAAAGTCGGAGAAGCTCAAGGATGGTACCGATCGATGCGCGCTACCCCATTTAGTGGGGGTAGAGCCTACTTGCAAGTCTCTCCGACCTTCACAAAAAAAGTTATTCAAGAATATCTCTTTCTCCTATGTGCTTTCATCCCTAACCCTAACCCTAACCCTTCCGAAAGTCGGAGAAGCTCAAGGATGGTACCGATCGATGCGCGCAACCCCATTTAGTGGGGGTAGAGCCTACTTGCAAGTCTCTCCGACCTTCACAAAAAAAGTTATTCAAGAATATCTCCTCAGATTTGGGGGAATTTCGTCAGTCGACCTCTTCCGAAGGTCGTACAAGCTCGGGGATGGTACCAATCGATCCGCAGGACCCAAATTAGTCCAGATGCAACCACTTTCCAAGTCTCTCCGACCTTCACAAAAAAAGTTATTCAAGAATATCTCTTTCTCCTATGTGCTTTCATCCCTAACCCTAACCCTAACCCTTCCGAAAGTCGGAGAAGCTCAAGGATGGTACCGATCGATGCGCGCTACCCCATTTAGTGGGGGTAGAGCCTACTTGCAAGTCTCTCCGACCTTCACAAAAAAAGTTATTCAAGAATATCTCCTCAGATTTGGGGGAATTTCGTCGGTCGACCTCTTCCAAAGGTCGTACAAGCTCGGGGATGGTACCAATCGATCCGCAGGACCCAAATTAGTCCAGATGCAACCACTTTCCAAGTCTCTCCGACCTTCACAAAAAAAGTTATTCAAGAATATCTCTTTCTCCTATGTGCTTTCATCCCTAACCCTAACCCTAACCCTTCCGAAAGTCGGAGAAGCTCAAGGATGGTACCGATCGATGCGCGCTACCCCATTTAGTGGGGGTAGAGCCTACTTGCAAGTCTCTCCGACCTTCACAAAAAAAGTTATTCAAGAATATCTCTTTCTCCTATGTGCTTTCATCCCTAACCCTAACCCTAACCCTTCCGAAAGTCGGAGAAGCTCAAGGATGGTACCGATCGATGCGCGCTACCCCATTTAGTGGGGGTAGAGCCTACTTGCAAGTCTCTCCGACCTTCACAAAAAAAGTTATTCAAGAATATCTCTTTCTCCTATGTGCTTTCATCCCTAACCCTAACCCTAACCCTTCCGAAAGTCGGAGAAGCTCAAGGATGGTACCGATCGATGCGCGCTACCCCATTTAGTGGGGGTAGAGCCTACTTGCAAGTCTCTCCGACCTTCACAAAAAAAGTTATTCAAGAATATCTCTTTCTCCTATGTGCTTTCATCCCTAACCCTAACCCTAACCCTTCCAAAAGTCGGAGAAGCTCAAGGATGGTACTGATCGATGCGCGCAACCCCATTTAGTGGGGGTAGAGCCTACTTGCAAGTCTCTCCGACCTTCACAAAAAAAGTTATTCAAGAATATCTCCTCAGATTTGGGGGAATTTCGTCGGTCGACCTCTTCCGAAGGTCGTACAAGCTCGGGGATGGTACCAATCGATCTGCAGGACCCAAATTAGTCCAGATGCAACCACTTTCCAAGTCTCTCCGACCTTCACAAAAAAAGTTATTCAAGAATATCTCTTTCTCCTATGTGCTTTCATCCCTAACCCTAACCCTAACCCTTCCGAAAGTCGGAGAAGCTCAAGGATGGTACCGATCGATGCGCGCTACCCCATTTAGTGGGGGTAGAGCCTACTTGCAAGTCTCTCCGACCTTCACAAAAAAAGTTATTCAAGAATATCTCTTTCTCCTATGTGCTTTCATCCCTAACCCTAACCCTAACCCTTCCGAAAGTCGGAGAAGCTCAAGGATGGTACTGATCGATGCGCGCAACCCCATTTAGTGGGGGTAGAGCCTACTTGCAAGTCTCTCCGACCTTCACAAAAAAAGTTATTCAAGAATATCTCCTCAGATTTGGGGGAATTTCGTCGGTCGACCTCTTCCGAAGGTCGTACAAGCTCGGGGATGGTACCAATCGATCCGCAGGACCCAAATTAGTCCAGATGCAACCACTTTCCAAGTCTCTCCGACCTTCACAAAAAAAGTTATTCAAGAATATCTCTTTCTCCTATGTGCTTTCATCCCTAACCCTAACCCTTCCGAAAGTCGGAGAAGCTCAAGGATGGTACCGATCGATGCGCGCTACCCCATTTAGTGGGGGTAGAGCCTACTTGCAAGTCTCTCCGACCTTCACAAAAAAAGTTATTCAAGAATATCTCTTTCTCCTATGTGCTTTCATCCCTAACCCTAACCCTAACCCTTCCGAAAGTCGGAGAAGCTCAAGGATGGTACTGATCGATGCGCGCAACCCCATTTAGTGGGGGTAGAGCCTACTTGCAAGTCTCTCCGACCTTCACAAAAAAAGTTATTCAAGAATATCTCTTTCTCCTATGTGCTTTCATCCCTAACCCTAACCCTAACCCTTCCGAAAGTCGGAGAAGCTCAAGGATGGTACCGATCGATGCGCGCTACCCCATTTAGTGGGGGTAGAGCCTACTTGCAAGTCTCTCCGACCTTCACAAAAAAAGTTATTCAAGAATATCTCTTTCTCCTATGTGCTTTCATCCCTAACCCTAACCCTAACCCTTCCGAAAGTCGGAGAAGCTCAAGGATGGTACTGATCGATGCGCGCTACCCCATTTAGTGGGGGTAGAGCCTACTTGCAAGTCTCTCCGACCTTCACAAAAAAAGTTATTCAAGAATATCTCTTTCTCCTATGTGCTTTCATCCCTAACCCTAACCCTAACCCTTCCGAAAGTCGGAGAAGCTCAAGGATGGTACTGATCGATGCGCACAACCCCATTTAGTGGGGGTAGAGCCTACTTGCAAGTCTCTCCGACCTTCACAAAAAAAGTTATTCAAGAATATCTCCTCAGATTTGGGGGAATTTCGTCGGTCGACCTCTTCCAAAGGTCGTACAAGCTCGGGGATGGTACCAATCGATCCGCAGGACCCAAATTAGTCCAGATGCAACCACTTTCCAAGTCTCTCCGACCTTCACAAAAAAAGTTATTCAAGAATATCTCTTTCTCCTATGTGCTTTCATCCCTAACCCTAACCCTTCCGAAAGTCGGAGAAGCTCAAGGATGGTACCGATCGATGCGCGCTACCCCATTTAGTGGGGGTAGAGCCTACTTGCAAGTCTCTCCGACCTTCACAAAAAAAGTTATTCAAGAATATCTCTTTCTCCTATGTGCTTTCATCCCTAACCCTAACCCTAACCCTTCCGAAAGTCGGAGAAGCTCAAGGATGGTACCGATCGATGCGCGCTACCCCATTTAGTGGGGGTAGAGCCTACTTGCAAGTCTCTCCGACCTTCACAAAAAAAGTTATTCAAGAATATCTCTTTCTCCTATGTGCTTTCATCCCTAACCCTAACCCTAACCCTTCCGAAAGTCGGAGAAGCTCAAGGATGGTACCGATCGATGCGCGCTACCCCATTTAGTGGGGGTAGAGCCTACTTGCAAGTCTCTCCGACCTTCACAAAAAAAGTTATTCAAGAATATCTCTTTCTCCTATGTGCTTTCATCCCTAACCCTAACCCTAACCCTTCCGAAAGTCGGAGAAGCTCAAGGATGGTACTGATCGATGCGCACAACCCCATTTAGTGGGGGTAGAGCCTACTTGCAAGTCTCTCCGACCTTCACAAAAAAAGTTATTCAAGAATATCTCCTCAGATTTGGGGGAATTTCGTCGGTCGACCTCTTCCGAAGGTCGTACAAGCTCGGGGATGGTACCAATCGATCCGCAGGACCCAAATTAGTCCAGATGCAACCACTTTTCAAGTCTCTCCGACCTTCACAAAAAAAGTTATTCAAGAATATCTCTTTCTCCTATGTGCTTTCATCCCTAACCCTAACCCTTCCGAAAGTCGGAGAAGCTCAAGGATGGTACCGATCGATGCGCGCTACCCCATTTAGTGGGGGTAGAGCCTACTTGCAAGTCTCTCCGACCTTCACAAAAAAAGTTATTCAAGAATATCTCTTTCTCCTATGTGCTTTCATCCCTAACCCTAACCCTTCCGAAAGTCGGAGAAGCTCAAGGATGGTACCGATCGATGCGCGCAACCCCATTTAGTGGGGGTAGAGCCTACTTGCAAGTCTCTCCGACCTTCACAAAAAAAGTTATTCAAGAATATCTCCTCAGATTTGGGGGAATTTCGTCGGTCGACCTCTTCCAAAGGTCGTACAAGCTCGGGGATGGTACCAATCGATCCGCAGGACCCAAATTAGTCCAGATGCAACCACTTTCCAAGTCTCTCCGACCTTCACAAAAAAAGTTATTCAAGAATATCTCTTTCTCCTATGTGCTTTCATCCCTAACCCTAACCCTAACCCTTCCGAAAGTCGGAGAAGCTCAAGGATGGTACCGATCGATGCGCGCTACCCCATTTAGTGGGGGTAGAGCCTACTTGCAAGTCTCTCCGACCTTCACAAAAAAAGTTATTCAAGAATATCTCTTTCTCCTATGTGCTTTCATCCCTAACCCTAACCCTAACCCTTCCGAAAGTCGGAGAAGCTCAAGGATGGTACCGATCGATGCGCGCTACCCCATTTAGTGGGGGTAGAGCCTACTTGCAAGTCTCTCCGACCTTCACAAAAAAAGTTATTCAAGAATATCTCTTTCTCCTATGTGCTTTCATCCCTAACCCTAACCCTAACCCTTCCGAAAGTCGGAGAAGCTCAAGGATGGTACCGATCGATGCGCGCTACCCCATTTAGTGGGGGTAGAGCCTACTTGCAAGTCTCTCCGACCTTCACAAAAAAAGTTATTCAAGAATATCTCTTTCTCCTATGTGCTTTCATCCCTAACCCTAACCCTAACCCTTCCGAAAGTCGGAGAAGCTCAAGGATGGTACCGATCGATGCGCGCTACCCCATTTAGTGGGGGTAGAGCCTACTTGCAAGTCTCTCCGACCTTCACAAAAAAAGTTATTCAAGAATATCTCTTTCTCCTATGTGCTTTCAGCCCTAACCCTAACCCTAACCCTTCCGAAAGTCGGAGAAGCTCAAGGATGGTACTGATCGATGCGCGCAACCCCATTTAGTGGGGGTAGAGCCTACTTGCAAGTCTCTCCGACCTTCACAAAAAAAGTTATTCAAGAATATCTCCTCAGATTTTGGGGGAATTTCGTCGGTCGACCTCTTCCGAAGGTCGTACAAGCTCGGGGATGGTACCAATCGATCTGCAGGACCCAAATTAGTCCAGATGCAACCACTTTCCAAGTCTCTCCGACCTTCACAAAAAAAGTTATTCAAGAATATCTCTTTCTCCTATGTGCTTTCATCCCTAACCCTAACCCTAACCCTTCCGAAAGTCGGAGAAGCTCAAGGATGGTACCGATCGATGCGCGCTACCCCATTTAGTGGGGGTAGAGCCTACTTGCAAGTCTCTCCGACCTTCACAAAAAAAGTTATTCAAGAATATCTCTTTCTCCTATGTGCTTTCATCCCTAACCCTAACCCTAACCCTTCCGAAAGTCGGAGAAGCTCAAGGATGGTACCGATCGATGCGCGCTACCCCATTTAGTGGGGGTAGAGCCTACTTGCAAGTCTCTCCGACCTTCACAAAAAAAGTTATTCAAGAATATCTCTTTCTCCTATGTGCTTTCATCCCTAACCCTAACCCTAACCCTTCCAAAAGTCGGAGAAGCTCAAAGATGGTACCGATCGATGCGCGCTACCCCATTTAGTGGGGGTAGAGCCTACTTGCAAGTCTCTCCGACCTTCACAAAAAAAGTTATTCAAGAATATCTCTTTCTCCTATGTGCTTTCAGCCCTAACCCTAACCCTAACCCTTCCGAAAGTCGGAGAAGCTCAAGGATGGTACCGATCGATGCGCGCTACCCCATTTAGTGGGGGTAGAGCCTACTTGCAAGTCTCTCCGACCTTCACAGAAAAAGTTATTCAAGAATATCTCTTTCTCCTATGTGCTTTCATCCCTAACCCTAACCCTAACCCTTCCGAAAGTCGGAGAAGCTCAAGGATGGTACCGATCGATGCGTGCTACCCCATTTAGTGGGGGTAGAGCCTACTTGCAAGTCTCTCCGACCTTCACAAAAAAAGTTATTCAAGAATATCTCTTTCTCCTATGTGCTTTCATCCCTAACCCTAACCCTAACCCTTCCGAAAGTCGGAGAAGCTCAAGGATGGTACCGATCGATGCGCGCTACCCCATTTAGTGGGGGTAGAGCCTACTTGCAAGTCTCTCCGACCTTCACAAAAAAAGTTATTCAAGAATATCTCTTTCTCCTATGTGCTTTCAGCCCTAACCCTAACCCTAACCCTTCCGAAAGTCGGAGAAGCTCAAGGATGGTACTGATCGATGCGCGCAACCCCATTTAGTGGGGGTAGAGCCTACTTGCAAGTCTCTCCGACCTTCACAAAAAAAGTTATTCAAGAATATCTCCTCAGATTTTGGGGGAATTTCGTCGGTCGACCTCTTCCGAAGGTCGTACAAGCTCGGGGATGGTACCAATCGATCTGCAGGACCCAAATTAGTCCAGATGCAACCACTTTCCAAGTCTCTCCGACCTTCACAAAAAAAGTTATTCAAGAATATCTCTTTCTCCTATGTGCTTTCATCCCTAACCCTAACCCTAACCCTTCCGAAAGTCGGAGAAGCTCAAGGATGGTACTGATCGATGCGCGCTACCCCATTTAGTGGGGGTAGAGCCTACTTGCAAGTCTCTCCGACCTTCACAAAAAAAGTTATTCAAGAATATCTCTTTCTCCTATGTGCTTTCATCCCTAACCCTAACCCTAACCCTTCCGAAAGTCGGAGAAGCTCAAGGATGGTACCGATCGATGCGCGCAACCCCATTTAGTGGGGGTAGAGCCTACTTGCAAGTCTCTCCGACCTTCACAAAAAAAGTTATTCAAGAATATCTCCTCAGATTTGGGGGAATTTCGTCGGTCGACCTTTTCCGAAGGTCGTACAAGCTCGGGGATGGTACCAATCGATCCGCAGGACCCAAATTAGTCCAGATGCAACCACTTTCCAAGTCTCTCCGACCTTCACAAAAAAAGTTATTCAAGAATATCTCTTTCTCCTATGTGCTTTCATCCCTAACCCTAACCCTAACCCTTCCGAAAGTCGGAGAAGCTCAAGGATGGTACCGATCGATGCGCGCTACCCCATTTAGTGGGGGTAGAGCCTACTTGCAAGTCTCTCCGACCTTCACAAAAAAAGTTATTCAAGAATATCTCTTTCTCCTATGTGCTTTCATCCCTAACCCTAACCCTAACCCTTCCGAAAGTCGGAGAAGCTCAAGGATGGTACCGATCGATGCGCGCTACCCCATTTAGTGGGGGTAGAGCCTACTTGCAAGTCTCTCCGACCTTCACAAAAAAAGTTATTCAAGAATATCTCTTTCTCCTATGTGCTTTCATCCCTAACCCTAACCCTAACCCTTCCGAAAGTCGGAGAAGCTCAAGGATGGTACTGATCGATGCGCGCAACCCCATTTAGTGGGGGTAGAGCCTACTTGCAAGTCTCTCCGACCTTCACAAAAAAAGTTATTCAAGAATATCTCCTCAGATTTGGGGGAATTTCGTCGGTCGACCTCTTCCGAAGGTCGTACAAGCTCGGGGATGGTACCAATCGATCCGCAGGACCCAAATTAGTCCAGATGCAACCACTTTCCAAGTCTCTCCGACCTTCACAAAAAAAGTTATTCAAGAATATCTCTTTCTCCTATGTGCTTTCATCCCTAACCCTAACCCTAACCCTTCCGAAAGTCGGAGAAGCTCAAGGATGGTACCGATCGATGCGCGCTACCCCATTTAGTGGGGGTAGAGCCTACTTGCAAGTCTCTCCGACCTTCACAAAAAAAGTTATTCAAGAATATCTCTTTCTCCTATGTGCTTTCATCCCTAACCCTAACCCTAACCCTTCCGAAAGTCGGAGAAGCTCAAGGATGGTACCGATCGATGCGCGCTACCCCATTTAGTGGGGGTAGAGCCTACTTGCAAGTCTCTCCGACCTTCACAAAAAAAGTTATTCAAGAATATCTCTTTCTCCTATGTGCTTTCAGCCCTAACCCTAACCCTAACCCTTCCGAAAGTCGGAGAAGCTCAAGGATGGTACTGATCGATGCGCGCAACCCCATTTAGTGGGGGTAGAGCCTACTTGCAAGTCTCTCCGACCTTCACAAAAAAAGTTATTCAAGAATATCTCCTCAGATTTTGGGGGAATTTCGTCGGTCGACCTCTTCCGAAGGTCGTACAAGCTCGGGGATGGTACCAATCGATCTGCAGGACCCAAATTAGTCCAGATGCAACCACTTTCCAAGTCTCTCCGACCTTCACAAAAAAAGTTATTCAAGAATATCTCTTTCTCCTATGTGCTTTCATCCCTAACCCTAACCCTAACCCTTCCGAAAGTCGGAGAAGCTCAAGGATGGTACCGATCGATGCGCGCTACCCCATTTAGTGGGGGTAGAGCCTACTTGCAAGTCTCTCCGACCTTCACAAAAAAAGTTATTCAAGAATATCTCTTTCTCCTATGTGCTTTCATCCCTAACCCTAACCCTAACCCTTCCGAAAGTCGGAGAAGCTCAAGGATGGTACCGATCGATGCGCGCTACCCCATTTAGTGGGGGTAGAGCCTACTTGCAAGTCTCTCCGACCTTCACAAAAAAAGTTATTCAAGAATATCTCTTTCTCCTATGTGCTTTCATCCCTAACCCTAACCCTAACCCTTCCAAAAGTCGGAGAAGCTCAAAGATGGTACCGATCGATGCGCGCTACCCCATTTAGTGGGGGTAGAGCCTACTTGCAAGTCTCTCCGACCTTCACAAAAAAAGTTATTCAAGAATATCTCTTTCTCCTATGTGCTTTCAGCCCTAACCCTAACCCTAACCCTTCCGAAAGTCGGAGAAGCTCAAGGATGGTACCGATCGATGCGCGCTACCCCATTTAGTGGGGGTAGAGCCTACTTGCAAGTCTCTCCGACCTTCACAGAAAAAGTTATTCAAGAATATCTCTTTCTCCTATGTGCTTTCATCCCTAACCCTAACCCTAACCCTTCCGAAAGTCGGAGAAGCTCAAGGATGGTACCGATCGATGCGTGCTACCCCATTTAGTGGGGGTAGAGCCTACTTGCAAGTCTCTCCGACCTTCACAAAAAAAGTTATTCAAGAATATCTCTTTCTCCTATGTGCTTTCATCCCTAACCCTAACCCTAACCCTTCCGAAAGTCGGAGAAGCTCAAGGATGGTACCGATCGATGCGCGCTACCCCATTTAGTGGGGGTAGAGCCTACTTGCAAGTCTCTCCGACCTTCACAAAAAAAGTTATTCAAGAATATCTCTTTCTCCTATGTGCTTTCAGCCCTAACCCTAACCCTAACCCTTCCGAAAGTCGGAGAAGCTCAAGGATGGTACTGATCGATGCGCGCAACCCCATTTAGTGGGGGTAGAGCCTACTTGCAAGTCTCTCCGACCTTCACAAAAAAAGTTATTCAAGAATATCTCCTCAGATTTTGGGGGAATTTCGTCGGTCGACCTCTTCCGAAGGTCGTACAAGCTCGGGGATGGTACCAATCGATCTGCAGGACCCAAATTAGTCCAGATGCAACCACTTTCCAAGTCTCTCCGACCTTCACAAAAAAAGTTATTCAAGAATATCTCTTTCTCCTATGTGCTTTCATCCCTAACCCTAACCCTAACCCTTCCGAAAGTCGGAGAAGCTCAAGGATGGTACTGATCGATGCGCGCTACCCCATTTAGTGGGGGTAGAGCCTACTTGCAAGTCTCTCCGACCTTCACAAAAAAAGTTATTCAAGAATATCTCTTTCTCCTATGTGCTTTCATCCCTAACCCTAACCCTAACCCTTCCGAAAGTCGGAGAAGCTCAAGGATGGTACCGATCGATGCGCGCAACCCCATTTAGTGGGGGTAGAGCCTACTTGCAAGTCTCTCCGACCTTCACAAAAAAAGTTATTCAAGAATATCTCCTCAGATTTGGGGGAATTTCGTCGGTCGACCTTTTCCGAAGGTCGTACAAGCTCGGGGATGGTACCAATCGATCCGCAGGACCCAAATTAGTCCAGATGCAACCACTTTCCAAGTCTCTCCGACCTTCACAAAAAAAGTTATTCAAGAATATCTCTTTCTCCTATGTGCTTTCATCCCTAACCCTAACCCTAACCCTTCCGAAAGTCGGAGAAGCTCAAGGATGGTACCGATCGATGCGCGCTACCCCATTTAGTGGGGGTAGAGCCTACTTGCAAGTCTCTCCGACCTTCACAAAAAAAGTTATTCAAGAATATCTCTTTCTCCTATGTGCTTTCATCCCTAACCCTAACCCTAACCCTTCCGAAAGTCGGAGAAGCTCAAGGATGGTACCGATCGATGCGCGCTACCCCATTTAGTGGGGGTAGAGCCTACTTGCAAGTCTCTCCGACCTTCACAAAAAAAGTTATTCAAGAATATCTCTTTCTCCTATGTGCTTTCATCCCTAACCCTAACCCTAACCCTTCCGAAAGTCGGAGAAGCTCAAGGATGGTACTGATCGATGCGCGCAACCCCATTTAGTGGGGGTAGAGCCTACTTGCAAGTCTCTCCGACCTTCACAAAAAAAGTTATTCAAGAATATCTCCTCAGATTTGGGGGAATTTCGTCGGTCGACCTCTTCCGAAGGTCGTACAAGCTCGGGGATGGTACTAATCGATCTGCAGGACCCAAATTAGTCCAGATGCAACCACTTTCCAAGTCTCTCCGACCTTCACAAAAAAAGTTATTCAAGAATATCTCTTTCTCCTATGTGCTTTCATCCCTAACCCTAACCCTTCCGAAAGTCGGAGAAGCTCAAGGATGGTACCGATCGATGCGCGCTACCCCATTTAGTGGGGGTAGAGCCTACTTGCAAGTCTCTCCGACCTTCACAAAAAAAGTTATTCAAGAATATCTCTTTCTCCTATGTGCTTTCATCCCTAACCCTAACCCTAACCCTTCCGAAAGTCGGAGAAGCTCAAGGATGGTACCGATCGATGCGCGCAACCCCATTTAGTGGGGGTAGAGCCTACTTGCAAGTCTCTCCGACCTTCACAAAAAAAGTTATTCAAGAATATCTCCTCAGATTTGGGGGAATTTCGTCGGTCGACCTCTTCCGAAGGTCGTACAAGCTCGGGGATGGTACCAATCGATCCGCAGGACCCAAATTAGTCCAGATGCAACCACTTTCCAAGTCTCTCCGACCTTCACAAAAAAAGTTATTCAAGAATATCTCTTTCTCCTATGTGCTTTCATCCCTAACCCTAACCCTAACCCTTCCGAAAGTCGGAGAAGCTCAAGGATGGTACCGATCGATGCGCGCTACCCCATTTAGTGGGGGTAGAGCCTACTTGCAAGTCTCTCCGACCTTCACAAAAAAAGTTATTCAAGAATATCTCCTCAGATTTGGGGGAATTTCGTCGGTCGACCTCTTCCGAAGGTCGTACAAGCTCGGGGATGGTACCAATCGATCCGCAGGACCCAAATTAGTCCAGATGCAACCACTTTCCAAGTCTCTCCGACCTTCACAAAAAAAGTTATTCAAGAATATCTCTTTCTCCTATGTGCTTTCATCCCTAACCCTAACCCTAACCCTTCCGAAAGTCGGAGAAGCTCAAGGATGGTACCGATCGATGCGCGCTACCCCATTTAGTGGGGGTAGAGCCTACTTGCAAGTCTCTCCGACCTTCACAAAAAAAGTTATTCAAGAATATCTCTTTCTCCTATGTGCTTTCATCCCTAACCCTAACCCTAACCCTTCCGAAAGTCGGAGAAGCTCAAGGATGGTACCGATCGATGCGCGCTACCCCATTTAGTGGGGGTAGAGCCTACTTGCAAGTCTCTCCGACCTTCACAAAAAAAGTTATTCAAGAATATCTCTTTCTCCTATGTGCTTTCATCCCTAACCCTAACCCTTCCGAAAGTCGGAGAAGCTCAAGGATGGTACCGATCGATGCGCGCTACCCCATTTAGTGGGGGTAGAGCCTACTTGCAAGTCTCTCCGACCTTCACAAAAAAAGTTATTCAAGAATATCTCTTTCTCCTATGTGCTTTCATCCCTAACCCTAACCCTAACCCTTCCGAAAGTCGGAGAAGCTCAAGGATGGTACTGATCGATGCGCGCAACCCCATTTAGTGGGGGTAGAGCCTACTTGCAAGTCTCTCCGACCTTCACAAAAAAAGTTATTCAAGAATATCTCCTCAGATTTGGGGGAATTTCGTCGGTCGACCTCTTCCGAAGGTCGTACAAGCTCGGGGATGGTACCAATCGATCCGCAGGACCCAAATTAGTCCAGATGCAACCACTTTCCAAGTCTCTCCGACCTTCACAAAAAAAGTTATTCAAGAATATCTCTTTCTCCTATGTGCTTTCATCCCTAACCCTAACCCTAACCCTTCCGAAAGTCGGAGAAGCTCAAGGATGGTACCGATCGATGCGCGCTACCCCATTTAGTGGGGGTAGAGCCTACTTGCAAGTCTCTCCGACCTTCACAAAAAAAGTTATTCAAGAATATCTCTTTCTCCTATGTGCTTTCATCCCTAACCCTAACCCTAACCCTTCCGAAAGTCGAAGAAGCTCAAGGATGGTACCGATCGATGCGCGCTACCCCATTTAGTGGGGGTAGAGCCTACTTGCAAGTCTCTCCGACCTTCACAAAAAAAGTTATTCAAGAATATCTCTTTCTCCTATGTGCTTTCATCCCTAACCCTAACCCTAACCCTTCCGAAAGTCGGAGAAGCTCAAGGATGGTACCGATCGATGCGCGCTACCCCATTTAGTGGGGGTAGAGCCTACTTGCAAGTCTCTCCGACCTTCACAAAAAAAGTTATTCAAGAATATCTCTTTCTCCTATGTGCTTTCATCCCTAACCCTAACCCTAACCCTTCCGAAAGTCGGAGAAGCTCAAGGATGGTACCGATCGATGCGCGCTACCCCATTTAGTGGGGGTAGAGCCTATTTGCAAGTCTCTCCGACCTTCACAAAAAAAGTTATTCAAGAATATCTCTTTCTCCTATGTGCTTTCATCCCTAACCCTAACCCTAACCCTTCCGAAAGTCGGAGAAGCTCAAGGATGGTACCGATCGATGCGCGCTACCCCATTTAGTGGGGGTAGAGCCTACTTGCAAGTCTCTCCGACCTTCACAAAAAAAGTTATTCAAGAATATCTCTTTCTCCTATGTGCTTTCATCCCTAACCCTAACCCTAACCCTTCCGAAAGTCGGAGAAGCTCAAGGATGGTACTGATCGATGCGCGCAACCCCATTTAGTGGGGGTAGAGCCTACTTGCAAGTCTCTCCGACCTTCACAAAAAAAGTTATTCAAGAATATCTCCTCAGATTTGGGGGAATTTCGTCGGTCGACCTCTTCCGAAGGTCGTACAAGCTCGGGGATGGTACCAATCGATCCGCAGGACCCAAATTAGTCCAGATGCAACCACTTTCCAAGTCTCTCCGACCTTCACAAAAAAAGTTATTCAAGAATATCTCTTTCTCCTATGTGCTTTCATCCCTAACCCTAACCCTAACCCTTCCGAAAGTCGGAGAAGCTCAAGGATGTTACTGATCGATGCGCGCTACCCCATTTAGTGGGGGTAGAGCCTACTTGCAAGTCTCTCCGACCTTCACAAAAAAAGTTATTCAAGAATATCTCCTCAGATTTGGGGGAATTTCGTCGGTCGACCTCTTCCGAAGGTCGTACAAGCTCGGGGATGGTACCAATCGATCCGCAGGACCCAAATTAGTCCAGATGCAACCACTTTCCAAGTCTCTCCGACCTTCACAAAAAAAGTTATTCAAGAATATCTCTTTCTCCTATGTGCTTTCATCCCTAACCCTAACCCTAACCCTTCCGAAAGTCGGAGAAGCTCAAGGATGGTACCGATCGATGCGCGCTACCCCATTTAGTGGGGGTAGAGCCTACTTGCAAGTCTCTCCGACCTTCACAAAAAAAGTTATTCAAGAATATCTCTTTCTCCTATGTGCTTTCATCCCTAACCCTAACCCTAACCCTTCCGAAAGTCGGAGAAGCTCAAGGATGGTACCGATCGATGCGCGCTACCCCATTTAGTGGGGGTAGAGCCTACTTGCAAGTCTCTCCGACCTTCACAAAAAAAGTTATTCAAGAATATCTCTTTCTCCTATGTGCTTTCATCCCTAACCCTAACCCTAACCCTTCCGAAAGTCGGAGAAGCTCAAGGATGGTACCGATCGATGCGCGCTACCCCATTTAGTGGGGGTAGAGCCTACTTGCAAGTCTCTCCGACCTTCACAAAAAAAGTTATTCAAGAATATCTCTTTCTCCTATGTGCTTTCATCCCTAACCCTAACCCTTCCGAAAGTCGGAGAAGCTCAAGGATGGTACCGATCGATGCGCGCTACCCCATTTAGTGGGGGTAGAGCCTACTTGCAAGTCTCTCCGACCTTCACAAAAAAAGTTATTCAAGAATATCTCTTTCTCCTATGTGCTTTCATCCCTAACCCTAACCCTAACCCTTCCGAAAGTCGGAGAAGCTCAAGGATGGTACCGATCGATGTGCGCTACCCCATTTAGTGGGGGTAGAGCCTACTTGCAAGTCTCTCCGACCTTCACAAAAAAAGTTATTCAAGAATATCTCTTTCTCCTATGTGCTTTCATCCCTAACCCTAACCCTTCCGAAAGTCGGAGAAGCTCAAGGATGGTACTGATCGATGCGCGCAACCCCATTTAGTGGGGGTAGAGCCTACTTGCAAGTCTCTCCAACCTTCACAAAAAAAGTTATTCAAGAATATCTCCTCAGATTTGGGGGAATTTCGTCGGTCGACCTCTTCCGAAGGTCGTACAAGCTCGGGGATGGTACCAATCGATCCGCAGGACCCAAATTAGTCCAGATGCAACCACTTTCCAAGTCTCTCCGACCTTCACAAAAAAAGTTATTCAAGAATATCTCTTTCTCCTATGTGCTTTCATCCCTAACCCTAACCCTAACCCTTCCGAAAGTCGGAGAAGCTCAAGGATGGTACCGATCGATGCGCGCTACCCCATTTAGTGGGGGTAGAGCCTACTTGCAAGTCTCTCCGACCTTCACAAAAAAAGTTATTCAAGAATATCTCTTTCTCCTATGTGCTTTCATCCCTAACCCTAACCCTAACCCTTCCGAAAGTCGGAGAAGCTCAAGGATGGTACCGATCGATGCGCGCAACCCCATTTAGTGGGGGTAGAGCCTACTTGCAAGTCTCTCCGACCTTCACAAAAAAAGTTATTCAAGAATATCTCCTCAGATTTGGGGGAATTTCGTCGGTCGACCTCTTCCGAAGGTCGTACAAGCTCGGGGATGGTACCAATCGATCCGCAGGACCCAAATTAGTCCAGATGCAACCACTTTCCAAGTCTCTCCGACCTTCACAAAAAAAGTTATTCAAGAATATCTCTTTCTCCTATGTGCTTTCATCCCTAACCCTAACCCTAACCCTTCCGAAAGTCGGAGAAGCTCAAGGATGGTACCGATCGATGCGCGCTACCCCATTTAGTGGGGGTAGAGCCTACTTGCAAGTCTCTCCGACCTTCACCAAAAAAGTTATTCAAGAATATCTCTTTCTCCTATGTGCTTTCATCCCTAACCCTAACCCTAACCCTTCCGAAAGTCGGAGAAGCTCAAGGATGGTACCGATCGATGCGCGCTACCCCATTTAGTGGGGGTAGAGCCTACTTGCAAGTCTCTCCGACCTTCACAAAAAAAGTTATTCAAGAATATCTCTTTCTCCTATGTGCTTTCATCCCTAACCCTAACCCTAACCCTTCCGAAAGTCGGAGAAGCTCAAGGATGGTACCGATCGATGCGCGCAACCCCATTTAGTGGGGGTAGAGCCTACTTGCAAGTCTCTTCGACCTTCACAAAAAAAGTTATTCAAGAATATCTCCTCAGATTTGGGGGAATTTCGTCGGTCGACCTCTTCCGAAGGTCGTACAAGCTCGGGGATGGTACCAATCGATCCGCAGGACCCAAATTAGTCCAGATGCAACCACTTTCCAAGTCTCTCCGACCTTCACAAAAAAAGTTATTCAAGAATATCTCTTTCTCCTATGTGCTTTCATCCCTAACCCTAACCCTAACCCTTCCGAAAGTCGGAGAAGCTCAAGGATGGTACCGATCGATGCGCGCTACCCCATTTAGTGGGGGTAGAGCCTACTTGCAAGTCTCTCCGACCTTCACAAAAAAAGTTATTCAAGAATATCTCCTCAGATTTGGGGGAATTTCGTCGGTCGACCTCTTCCGAAGGTCGTACAAGCTCGGGGATGGTACCAATCGATCCGCAGGACCCAAATTAGTCCAGATGCAACCACTTTCCAAGTCTCTCCGACCTTCACAAAAAAAGTTATTCAAGAATATCTCTTTCTCCTATGTGCTTTCATCCCTAACCCTAACCCTAACCCTTCCGAAAGTCGGAGAAGCTCAAGGATGGTACCGATCGATGCGCGCTACCCCATTTAGTGGGGGTAGAGCCTACTTGCAAGTCTCTCCGACCTTCACAAAAAAAGTTATTCAAGAATATCTCTTTCTCCTATGTGCTTTCATCCCTAACCCTAACCCTAACCCTTCCGAAAGTCGGAGAAGCTCAAGGATGGTACCGATCGATGCGCGCTACCCCATTTAGTGGGGGTAGAGCCTACTTGCAAGTCTCTCCGACCTTCACAAAAAAAGTTATTCAAGAATATCTCTTTCTCCTATGTGCTTTCATCCCTAACCCTAACCCTAACCCTTCCGAAAGTCGGAGAAGCTCAAGGATGGTACCGATCGATGCGCGCTACCCCATTTAGTGGGGGTAGAGCCTACTTGCAAGTCTCTCCGACCTTCACAAAAAAAGTTATTCAAGAATATCTCTTTCTCCTATGTGCTTTCATCCCTAACCCTAACCCTAACCCTTCCGAAAGTCGGAGAAGCTCAAGGATGGTACTGATCGATGCGCGCAACCCCATTTAGTGGGGGTAGAGCCTACTTGCAAGTCTCTCCGACCTTCACAAAAAAAGTTATTCAAGAATATCTCCTCAGATTTGGGGGAATTTCGTCGGTCGACCTCTTCCGAAGGTCGTACAAGCTCGGGGATGGTACCAATCGATCCGCAGGACCCAAATTAGTCCAGATGCAACCACTTTCCAAGTCTCTCCGACCTTCACAAAAAAAGTTATTCAAGAATATCTCTTTCTCCTATGTGCTTTCATCCCTAACCCTAACCCTAACCCTTCCGAAAGTCGGAGAAGCTCAAGGATGGTACCGATCGATGCGCGCTACCCCATTTAGTGGGGGTAGAGCCTACTTGCAAGTCTCTCCGACCTTCACAAAAAAAGTTATTCAAGAATATCTCTTTCTCCTATGTGCTTTCATCCCTAACCCTAACCCTAACCCTTCCAAAAGTCGGAGAAGCTCAACGATGGTACCGATCGATGCGCGCTACCCCATTTAGTGGGGGTAGAGCCTACTTGCAAGTCTCTCCGACCTTCACAAAAAAAGTTATTCAAGAATATCTCCTCAGATTTGGGGGAATTTCGTCGGTCGACCTCTTCCGAAGGTCGTACAAGCTCGGGGATGGTACCAATCGATCCGCAGGACCCAAATTAGTCCAGATGCAACCACTTTCCAAGTCTCTCCGACCTTCACAAAAAAAGTTATTCAAGAATATCTCTTTCTCCTATGTGCTTTCATCCCTAACCCTAACCCTAACCCTTCCGAAAGTCGGAGAAGCTCAAGGATGGTACCGATCGATGCGCGCTACCCCATTTAGTGGGGGTAGAGCCTACTTGCAAGTCTCTCCGACCTTCACAAAAAAAGTTATTCAAGAATATCTCTTTCTCCTATGTGCTTTCATCCCTAACCCTAACCCTAACCCTTCCGAAAGTCGGAGAAGCTCAAGGATGGTACCGATCGATGCGCGCTACCCCATTTAGTGGGGGTAGAGCCTACTTGCAAGTCTCTCCGACCTTCACAAAAAAAGTTATTCAAGAATATCTCTTTCTCCTATGTGCTTTCATCCCTAACCCTAACCCTAACCCTTCCGAAAGTCGGAGAAGCTCAAGGATGGTACCGATCGATGCGCGCAACCCCATTTAGTGGGGGTAGAGCCTACTTGCAAGTCTCTCCGACCTTCACAAAAAAAGTTATTCAAGAATATCTCTTTCTCCTATGTGCTTTCATCCCTAACCCTAACCCTAACCCTTCCGAAAGTCGGAGAAGCTCAAGGATGGTACCGATCGATGCGCGCTACCCCATTTAGTGGGGGTAGAGCCTACTTGCAAGTCTCTCCGACCTTCACAAAAAAAGTTATTCAAGAATATCTCTTTCTCCTATGTGCTTTCATCCCTAACCCTAACCCTAACCCTTCCGAAAGTCGGAGAAGCTCAAGGATGGTACCGATCGATGCGCGCTACCCCATTTAGTGGGGGTAGAGCCTACTTGCAAGTCTCTCCGACCTTCACAAAAAAAGTTATTCAAGAATATCTCCTCAGATTTGGGGGAATTTCGTCGGTCGACCTCTTCCGAAGGTCGTACAAGCTCGGGGATGGTACCAATCGATCCGCAGGACCCAAATTAGTCCAGATGCAACCACTTTCCAAGTCTCTCCGACCTTCACAAAAAAAGTTATTCAAGAATATCTCTTTCTCCTATGTGCTTTCATCCCTAACCCTAACCCTAACCCTTCCGAAAGTCGGAGAAGCTCAAGGATGGTACCGATCGATGCGCGCTACCCCATTTAGTGGGGGTAGAGCCTACTTGCAAGTCTCTCCGACCTTCACAAAAAAAGTTATTCAAGAATATCTCTTTCTCCTATGTGCTTTCATCCCTAACCCTAACCCTAACCCTTCCGAAAGTCGGAGAAGCTCAAGGATGGTACTGATCGATGCGCGCAACCCCATTTAGTGGGGGTAGAGCCTACTTGCAAGTCTCTCCGACCTTCACAAAAAAAGTTATTCAAGAATATCTCCTCAGATTTGGGGGAATTTCGTCGGTCGACCTCTTCCGAAGGTCGTACAAGCTCGGGGATGGTACCAATCGATCCGCAGGACCCAAATTAGTCCAGATGCAACCACTTTCCAAGTCTCTCCGACCTTCACAAAAAAAGTTATTCAAGAATATCTCTTTCTCCTATGTGCTTTCATCCCTAACCCTAACCCTAACCCTTCCGAAAGTCGGAGAAGCTCAAGGATGGTACCGATCGATGCGCGCTACCCCATTTAGTGGGGGTAGAGCCTACTTGCAAGTCTCTCCGACCTTCACAAAAAAAGTTATTCAAGAATATCTCTTTCTCCTATGTGCTTTCATCCCTAACCCTAACCCTAACCCTTCCGAAAGTCGGAGAAGCTCAACGATGGTACCGATCGATGCGCGCTACCCCATTTAGTGGGGGTAGAGCCTACTTGCAAGTCTCTCCGACCTTCACAAAAAAAGTTATTCAAGAATATCTCCTCAGATTTGGGGGATTTCGTCGGTCGACCTCTTCCGAAGGTCGTACAAGCTCGGGGATGGTACCAATCGATCCGCAGGACCCAAATTAGTCCAGATGCAACCACTTTCCAAGTCTCTCCGACCTTCACAAAAAAAGTTATTCAAGAATATCTCTTTCTCCTATGTGCTTTCATCCCTAACCCTAACCCTAACCCTTCCGAAAGTCGGAGAAGCTCAAGGATGGTACCGATCGATGCGCGCTACCCCATTTAGTGGGGGTAGAGCCTACTTGCAAGTCTCTCCGACCTTCACAAAAAAAGTTATTCAAGAATATCTCTTTCTCCTATGTGCTTTCATCCCTAACCCTAACCCTAACCCTTCCGAAAGTCGGAGAAGCTCAAGGATGGTACCGATCGATGCGCGCTACCCCATTTAGTGGGGGTAGAGCCTACTTGCAAGTCTCTCCGACCTTCACAAAAAAAGTTATTCAAGAATATCTCCTCAGATTTGGGGGAATTTCGTCGGTCGACCTCTTCCGAAGGTCGTACAAGCTCGGGGATGGTACCAATCGATCCGCAGGACCCAAATTAGTCCAGATGCAACCACTTTCCAAGTCTCTCCGACCTTCACAAAAAAAGTTATTCAAGAATATCTCTTTCTCCTATGTGCTTTCATCCCTAACCCTAACCCTAACCCTTCCGAAAGTCGGAGAAGCTCAAGGATGGTACCGATCGATGCGCGCTACCCCATTTAGTGGGGGTAGAGCCTACTTGCAAGTCTCTCCGACCTTCACAAAAAAAGTTATTCAAGAATATCTCCTCAGATTTGGGGGAATTTCGTCGGTCGACCTCTTCCGAAGGTCGTACAAGCTCGGGGATGGTACCAATCGATCCGCAGGACCCAAATTAGTCCAGATGCAACCACTTTCCAAGTCTCTCCGACCTTCACAAAAAAAGTTATTCAAGAATATCTCTTTCTCCTATGTGCTTTCATCCCTAACCCTAACCCTAACCCTTCCGAAAGTCGGAGAAGCTCAAGGATGGTACCGATCGATGCGCGCTACCCCATTTAGTGGGGGTAGAGCCTACTTGCAAGTCTCTCCGACCTTCACAAAAAAAGTTATTCAAGAATATCTCTTTCTCCTATGTGCTTTCATCCCTAACCCTAACCCTAACCCTTCCGAAAGTCGGAGAAGCTCAAGGATGGTACCGATCGATGCGCGCTACCCCATTTAGTGGGGGTAGAGCCTACTTGCAAGTCTCTCCGACCTTCACAAAAAAAGTTATTCAAGAATATCTCTTTCTCCTATGTGCTTTCATCCCTAACCCTAACCCTAACCCTTCCGAAAGTCGGAGAAGCTCAAAGATGGTACCGATCGATGCGCGCTACCCCATTTAGTGGGGGTAGAGCCTACTTGCAAGTCTCTCCGACCTTCACAAAAAAAGTTATTCAAGAATATCTCTTTCTCCTATGTGCTTTCATCCCTAACCCTAACCCTAACCCTTCCGAAAGTCGGAGAAGCTCAAAGATGGTACTGATCGATGCGCGCAACCCCATTTAGTGGGGGTAGAGCCTACTTGCAAGTCTCTCCGACCTTCACAAAAAAAGTTATTCAAGAATATCTCCTCAGATTTGGGGGAATTTCGTCGGTCGACCTCTTCCGAAGGTCGTACAAGCTCGGGGATGGTACCAATCGATCCGCAGGACCCAAATTAGTCCAGATGCAACCACTTTCCAAGTCTCTCCGACCTTCACAAAAAAAGTTATTCAAGAATATCTCTTTCTCCTATGTGCTTTCATCCCTAACCCTAACCCTAACCCTTCCGAAAGTCGGAGAAGCTCAAGGATGGTACCGATCGATGCGCGCTACCCCATTTAGTGGGGGTAGAGCCTACTTGCAAGTCTCTCCGACCTTCACAAAAAAAGTTATTCAAGAATATCTCTTTCTCCTATGTGCTTTCATCCCTAACCCTAACCCTAACCCTTCCGAAAGTCGGAGAAGCTCAAGGATGGTACCGATCGATGCGCGCTACCCCATTTAGTGGGGGTAGAGCCTACTTGCAAGTCTCTCCGACCTTCACAAAAAAAGTTATTCAAGAATATCTCCTCAGATTTGGGGGAATTTCGTCGGTCGACCTCTTCCGAAGGTCGTACAAGCTCGGGGATGGTACCAATCGATCCGCAGGACCCAAATTAGTCCAGATGCAACCACTTTCCAAGTCTCTCCGACCTTCACAAAAAAAGTTATTCAAGAATATCTCTTTCTCCTATGTGCTTTCATCCCTAACCCTAACCCTAACCCTTCCGAAAGTCGGAGAAGCTCAAGGATGGTACCGATCGATGCGCGCTACCCCATTTAGTGGGGGTAGAGCCTACTTGCAAGTCTCTCCGACCTTCACAAAAAAAGTTATTCAAGAATATCTCCTCAGATTTGGGGGAATTTCGTCGGTCGACCTCTTCCGAAGGTCGTACAAGCTCGGGGATGGTACCAATCGATCCGCAGGACCCAAATTAGTCCAGATGCAACCACTTTCCAAGTCTCTCCGACCTTCACAAAAAAAGTTATTCAAGAATATCTCTTTCTCCTATGTGCTTTCATCCCTAACCCTAACCCTAACCCTTCCGAAAGTCGGAGAAGCTCAAGGATGGTACCGATCGATGCGCGCTACCCCATTTAGTGGGGGTAGAGCCTACTTGCAAGTCTCTCCGACCTTCACAAAAAAAGTTATTCAAGAATATCTCTTTCTCCTATGTGCTTTCATCCCTAACCCTAACCCTAACCCTTCCGAAAGTCGGAGAAGCTCAAGGATGGTACCGATCGATGCGCGCTACCCCATTTAGTGGGGGTAGAGCCTACTTGCAAGTCTCTCCGACCTTCACAAAAAAAGTTATTCAAGAATATCTCTTTCTCCTATGTGCTTTCATCCCTAACCCTAACCCTAACCCTTCCGAAAGTCGGAGAAGCTCAAGGATGGTACCGATCGATGCGCGCTACCCCATTTAGTGGGGGTAGAGCCTACTTGCAAGTCTCTCCGACCTTCACAAAAAAAGTTATTCAAGAATATCTCTTTCTCCTATGTGCTTTCATCCCTAACCCTAACCCTAACCCTTCCGAAAGTCGGAGAAGCTCAAAGATGGTACTGATCGATGCGCGCAACCCCATTTAGTGGGGGTAGAGCCTACTTGCAAGTCTCTCCGACCTTCACAAAAAAAGTTATTCAAGAATATCTCCTCAGATTTGGGGGAATTTCGTCGGTCGACCTCTTCCGAAGGTCGTACAAGCTCGGGGATGGTACCAATCGATCCGCAGGACCCAAATTAGTCCAGATGCAACCACTTTCCAAGTCTCTCCGACCTTCACAAAAAAAGTTATTCAAGAATATCTCTTTCTCCTATGTGCTTTCATCCCTAACCCTAACCCTAACCCTTCCGAAAGTCCGAGAAGCTCAAGGATGGTACCGATCGATGCGCGCTACCCCATTTAGTGGGGGTAGAGCCTACTTGCAAGTCTCTCCGACCTTCACAAAAAAAGTTATTCAAGAATATCTCTTTCTCCTATGTGCTTTCATCCCTAACCCTAACCCTAACCCTTCCAAAAGTCGGAGAAGCTCAACGATGGTACCGATCGATGCGCGCTACCCCATTTAGTGGGGGTAGAGCCTACTTGCAAGTCTCTCCGACCTTCACAAAAAAAGTTATTCAAGAATATCTCCTCAGATTTGGGGGAATTTCGTCGGTCGACCTCTTCCGAAGGTCGTACAAGCTCGGGGATGGTACCAATCGATCCGCAGGACCCAAATTAGTCCAGATGCAACCACTTTCCAAGTCTCTCCGACCTTCACAAAAAAAGTTATTCAAGAATATCTCTTTCTCCTATGTGCTTTCATCCCTAACCCTAACCCTAACCCTTCCGAAAGTCGGAGAAGCTCAAGGATGGTACCGATCGATGCGCGCTACCCCATTTAGTGGGGGTAGAGCCTACTTGCAAGTCTCTCCGACCTTCACAAAAAAAGTTATTCAAGAATATCTCTTTCTCCTATGTGCTTTCATCCCTAACCCTAACCCTAACCCTTCCGAAAGTCGGAGAAGCTCAAGGATGGTACCGATCGATGCGCGCTACCCCATTTAGTGGGGGTAGAGCCTACTTGCAAGTCTCTCCGACCTTCACAAAAAAAGTTATTCAAGAATATCTCTTTCTCCTATGTGCTTTCATCCCTAACCCTAACCCTAACCCTTCCGAAAGTCGGAGAAGCTCAAGGATGGTACCGATCGATGCGCGCTACCCCATTTAGTGGGGGTAGAGCCTACTTGCAAGTCTCTCCGACCTTCACAAAAAAAGTTATTCAAGAATATCTCTTTCTCCTATGTGCTTTCATCCCTAACCCTAACCCTAACCCTTCCGAAAGTCGGAGAAGCTCAAGGATGGTACTGATCGATGCGCGCAACCCCATTTAGTGGGGGTAGAGCCTACTTGCAAGTCTCTCCGACCTTCACAAAAAAAGTTATTCAAGAATATCTCCTCAGATTTGGGGGAATTTCGTCGGTCGACCTCTTCCGAAGGTCGTACAAGCTCGGGGATGGTACCAATCGATCCGCAGGACCCAAATTAGTCCAGATGCAACCACTTTCCAAGTCTCTCCGACCTTCACAAAAAAAGTTATTCAAGAATATCTCTTTCTCCTATGTGCTTTCATCCCTAACCCTAACCCTAACCCTTCCGAAAGTCGGAGAAGCTCAAGGATGGTACCGATCGATGCGCGCTACCCCATTTAGTGGGGGTAGAGCCTACTTGCAAGTCTCTCCGACCTTCACAAAAAAAGTTATTCAAGAATATCTCTTTCTCCTATGTGCTTTCATCCCTAACCCTAACCCTAACCCTTCCGAAAGTCGGAGAAGCTCAAGGATGGTACCGATCGATGCGCGCAACCCCATTTAGTGGGGGTAGAGCCTACTTGCAAGTCTCTCCGACCTTCACAAAAAAAGTTATTCAAGAATATCTCCTCAGATTTGGGGGAATTTCGTCGGTCGACCTCTTCCGAAGGTCGTACAAGCTCGGGGATGGTACCAATCGATCCGCAGGACCCAAATTAGTCCAGATGCAACCACTTTCCAAGTCTCTCCGACCTTCACAAAAAAAGTTATTCAAGAATATCTCTTTCTCCTATGTGCTTTCATCCCTAACCCTAACCCTAACCCTTCCGAAAGTCGGAGAAGCTCAAGGATGGTACCGATCGATGCGCGCTAATCCATTTAGTGGGGGTAGAGCCTACTTGCAAGTTTCTCCGACCTTCACAAAAAAAGTTATTCAAGAATATCTCCTCAGATTTGGGGGAATTTCGTCGGTCGACCTCTTCCGAAGGTCGTACAAGCTCGGGGATGGTACCAATCGATCCGCAGGACCCAAATTAGTCCAGATGCAACCACTTTCCAAGTCTCTCCGACCTTCACAAAAAAAGTTATTCAAGAATATCTCTTTCTCCTATGTGCTTTCATCCCTAACCCTAACCCTAACCCTTCCGAAAGTCGGAGAAGCTCAAGGATGGTACCGATCGATGCGCGCTACCCCATTTAGTGGGGGTAGAGCCTACTTGCAAGTCTCTCCGACCTTCACAAAAAAAGTTATTCAAGAATATCTCTTTCTCCTATGTGCTTTCATCCCTAACCCTAACCCTAACCCTTCCGAAAGTCGGAGAAGCTCAAGGATGGTACCGATCGATGCGCGCTACCCCATTTAGTGGGGGTAGAGCCTACTTGCAAGTCTCTCCGACCTTCACAAAAAAAGTTATTCAAGAATATCTCTTTCTCCTATGTGCTTTCATCCCTAACCCTAACCCTAACCCTTCCGAAAGTCGGAGAAGCTCAAGGATGGTACCGATCGATGCGCGCAACCCCATTTAGTGGGGGTAGAGCCTACTTGCAAGTCTCTCCGACCTTCACAAAAAAAGTTATTCAAGAATATCTCTTTCTCCTATGTGCTTTCATCCCTAACCCTAACCCTAACCCTTCCGAAAGTCGGAGAAGCTCAAGGATGGTACCGATCGATGCGCGCTACCCCATTTAGTGGGGGTAGAGCCTACTTGCAAGTCTCTCCGACCTTCACAAAAAAAGTTATTCAAGAATATCTCTTTCTCCTATGTGCTTTCATCCCTAACCCTAACCCTAACCCTTCCGAAAGTCGGAGAAGCTCAAGGATGGTACCGATCGATGCGCGCTACCCCATTTAGTGGGGGTAGAGCCTACTTGCAAGTCTCTCCGACCTTCACAAAAAAAGTTATTCAAGAATATCTCCTCAGATTTGGGGGAATTTCGTCGGTCGACCTCTTCCGAAGGTCGTACAAGCTCGGGGATGGTACCAATCGATCCGCAGGACCCAAATTAGTCCAGATGCAACCACTTTCCAAGTCTCTCCGACCTTCACAAAAAAAGTTATTCAAGAATATCTCTTTCTCCTATGTGCTTTCATCCCTAACCCTAACCCTAACCCTTCCGAAAGTCGGAGAAGCTCAAGGATGGTACCGATCGATGCGCGCTACCCCATTTAGTGGGGGTAGAGCCTACTTGCAAGTCTCTCCGACCTTCACAAAAAAAGTTATTCAAGAATATCTCTTTCTCCTATGTGCTTTCATCCCTAACCCTAACCCTAACCCTTCCGAAAGTCGGAGAAGCTCAAGGATGGTACCGATCGATGCGCGCTACCCCATTTAGTGGGGGTAGAGCCTACTTGCAAGTCTCTCCGACCTTCACAAAAAAAGTTATTCAAGAATATCTCTTTCTCCTATGTGCTTTCATCCCTAACCCTAACCCTAACCCTTCCGAAAGTCGGAGAAGCTCAAGGATGGTACCGATCGATGCGCGCTACCCCATTTAGTGGGGGTAGAGCCTACTTGCAAGTCTCTCCGACCTTCACAAAAAAAGTTATTCAAGAATATCTCTTTCTCCTATGTGCTTTCATCCCTAACCCTAACCCTAACCCTTCCGAAAGTCGGAGAAGCTCAAGGATGGTACTGATCGATGCGCGCAACCCCATTTAGTGGGGGTAGAGCCTACTTGCAAGTCTCTCCGACCTTCACAAAAAAAGTTATTCAAGAATATCTCCTCAGATTTGGGGGAATTTCGTCGGTCGACCTCTTCCGAAGGTCGTACAAGCTCGGGGATGGTACCAATCGATCCGCAGGACCCAAATTAGTCCAGATGCAACCACTTTCCAAGTCTCTCCGACCTTCACAAAAAAAGTTATTCAAGAATATCTCTTTCTCCTATGTGCTTTCATCCCTAACCCTAACCCTAACCCTTCCGAAAGTCGGAGAAGCTCAAGGATGGTACCGATCGATGCGCGCTACCCCATTTAGTGGGGGTAGAGCCTACTTGCAAGTCTCTCCGACCTTCACAAAAAAAGTTATTCAAGAATATCTCTTTCTCCTATGTGCTTTCATCCCTAACCCTAACCCTAACCCTTCCAAAAGTCGGAGAAGCTCAACGATGGTACCGATCGATGCGCGCTACCCCATTTAGTGGGGGTAGAGCCTACTTGCAAGTCTCTCCGACCTTCACAAAAAAAGTTATTCAAGAATATCTCCTCAGATTTGGGGGAATTTCGTCGGTCGACCTCTTCCGAAGGTCGTACAAGCTCGGGGATGGTACCAATCGATCCGCAGGACCCAAATTAGTCCAGATGCAACCACTTTCCAAGTCTCTCCGACCTTCACAAAAAAAGTTATTCAAGAATATCTCTTTCTCCTATGTGCTTTCATCCCTAACCCTAACCCTAACCCTTCCGAAAGTCGGAGAAGCTCAAGGATGGTACCGATCGATGCGCGCTACCCCATTTAGTGGGGGTAGAGCCTACTTGCAAGTCTCTCCGACCTTCACAAAAAAAGTTATTCAAGAATATCTCTTTCTCCTATGTGCTTTCATCCCTAACCCTAACCCTAACCCTTCCGAAAGTCGGAGAAGCTCAAGGATGGTACCGATCGATGCGCGCTACCCCATTTAGTGGGGGTAGAGCCTACTTGCAAGTCTCTCCGACCTTCACAAAAAAAGTTATTCAAGAATATCTCTTTCTCCTATGTGCTTTCATCCCTAACCCTAACCCTAACCCTTCCGAAAGTCGGAGAAGCTCAAGGATGGTACCGATCGATGCGCGCAACCCCATTTAGTGGGGGTAGAGCCTACTTGCAAGTCTCTCCGACCTTCACAAAAAAAGTTATTCAAGAATATCTCTTTCTCCTATGTGCTTTCATCCCTAACCCTAACCCTAACCCTTCCGAAAGTCGGAGAAGCTCAAGGATGGTACCGATCGATGCGCGCTACCCCATTTAGTGGGGGTAGAGCCTACTTGCAAGTCTCTCCGACCTTCACAAAAAAAGTTATTCAAGAATATCTCTTTCTCCTATGTGCTTTCATCCCTAACCCTAACCCTAACCCTTCCGAAAGTCGGAGAAGCTCAAGGATGGTACCGATCGATGCGCGCTACCCCATTTAGTGGGGGTAGAGCCTACTTGCAAGTCTCTCCGACCTTCACAAAAAAAGTTATTCAAGAATATCTCCTCAGATTTGGGGGAATTTCGTCGGTCGACCTCTTCCGAAGGTCGTACAAGCTCGGGGATGGTACCAATCGATCCGCAGGACCCAAATTAGTCCAGATGCAACCACTTTCCAAGTCTCTCCGACCTTCACAAAAAAAGTTATTCAAGAATATCTCTTTCTCCTATGTGCTTTCATCCCTAACCCTAACCCTAACCCTTCCGAAAGTCGGAGAAGCTCAAGGATGGTACCGATCGATGCGCGCTACCCCATTTAGTGGGGGTAGAGCCTACTTGCAAGTCTCTCCGACCTTCACAAAAAAAGTTATTCAAGAATATCTCTTTCTCCTATGTGCTTTCATCCCTAACCCTAACCCTAACCCTTCCGAAAGTCGGAGAAGCTCAAGGATGGTACTGATCGATGCGCGCAACCCCATTTAGTGGGGGTAGAGCCTACTTGCAAGTCTCTCCGACCTTCACAAAAAAAGTTATTCAAGAATATCTCTTTCTCCTATGTGCTTTCATCCCTAACCCTAACCCTAACCCTTCCAAAAGTCGGAGAAGCTCAACGATGGTACCGATCGATGCGCGCTACCCCATTTAGTGGGGGTAGAGCCTACTTGCAAGTCTCTCCGACCTTCACAAAAAAAGTTATTCAAGAATATCTCCTCAGATTTGGGGGAATTTCGTCGGTCGACCTCTTCCGAAGGTCGTACAAGCTCGGGGATGGTACCAATCGATCCGCAGGACCCAAATTAGTCCAGATGCAACCACTTTCCAAGTCTCTCCGACCTTCACAAAAAAAGTTATTCAAGAATATCTCTTTCTCCTATGTGCTTTCATCCCTAACCCTAACCCTAACCCTTCCGAAAGTCGGAGAAGCTCAAGGATGGTACCGATCGATGCGCGCTACCCCATTTAGTGGGGGTAGAGCCTACTTGCAAGTCTCTCCGACCTTCACAAAAAAAGTTATTCAAGAATATCTCTTTCTCCTATGTGCTTTCATCCCTAACCCTAACCCTAACCCTTCCGAAAGTCGGAGAAGCTCAAGGATGGTACCGATCGATGCGCGCTACCCCATTTAGTGGGGGTAGAGCCTACTTGCAAGTCTCTCCGACCTTCACAAAAAAAGTTATTCAAGAATATCTCTTTCTCCTATGTGCTTTCATCCCTAACCCTAACCCTAACCCTTCCGAAAGTCGGAGAAGCTCAAGGATGGTACCGATCGATGCGCGCAACCCCATTTAGTGGGGGTAGAGCCTACTTGCAAGTCTCTCCGACCTTCACAAAAAAAGTTATTCAAGAATATCTCTTTCTCCTATGTGCTTTCATCCCTAACCCTAACCCTAACCCTTCCGAAAGTCGGAGAAGCTCAAGGATGGTACCGATCGATGCGCGCTACCCCATTTAGTGGGGGTAGAGCCTACTTGCAAGTCTCTCCGACCTTCACAAAAAAAGTTATTCAAGAATATCTCTTTCTCCTATGTGCTTTCATCCCTAACCCTAACCCTAACCCTTCCGAAAGTCGGAGAAGCTCAAGGATGGTACCGATCGATGCGCGCTACCCCATTTAGTGGGGGTAGAGCCTACTTGCAAGTCTCTCCGACCTTCACAAAAAAAGTTATTCAAGAATATCTCCTCAGATTTGGGGGAATTTCGTCGGTCGACCTCTTCCGAAGGTCGTACAAGCTCGGGGATGGTACCAATCGATCCGCAGGACCCAAATTAGTCCAGATGCAACCACTTTCCAAGTCTCTCCGACCTTCACAAAAAAAGTTATTCAAGAATATCTCTTTCTCCTATGTGCTTTCATCCCTAACCCTAACCCTAACCCTTCCGAAAGTCGGAGAAGCTCAAGGATGGTACCGATCGATGCGCGCTACCCCATTTAGTGGGGGTAGAGCCTACTTGCAAGTCTCTCCGACCTTCACAAAAAAAGTTATTCAAGAATATCTCTTTCTCCTATGTGCTTTCATCCCTAACCCTAACCCTAACCCTTCCGAAAGTCGGAGAAGCTCAAGGATGGTACTGATCGATGCGCGCAACCCCATTTAGTGGGGGTAGAGCCTACTTGCAAGTCTCTCCGACCTTCACAAAAAAAGTTATTCAAGAATATCTCCTCAGATTTGGGGGAATTTCGTCGGTCGACCTCTTCCGAAGGTCGTACAAGCTCGGGGATGGTACCAATCGATCCGCAGGACCCAAATTAGTCCAGATGCAACCACTTTCCAAGTCTCTCCGACCTTCACAAAAAAAGTTATTCAAGAATATCTCTTTCTCCTATGTGCTTTCATCCCTAACCCTAACCCTTCCGAAAGTCGGAGAAGCTCAAGGATGGTACCGATCGATGCGCGCTACCCCATTTAGTGGGGGTAGAGCCTACTTGCAAGTCTCTCCGACCTTCACAAAAAAAGTTATTCAAGAATATCTCTTTCTCCTATGTGCTTTCATCCCTAACCCTAACCCTAACCCTTCCGAAAGTCGGAGAAGCTCAACGATGGTACCGATCGATGCGCGCTACCCCATTTAGTGGGGGTAGAGCCTACTTGCAAGTCTCTCCGACCTTCACAAAAAAAGTTATTCAAGAATATCTCCTCAGATTTGGGGGATTTCGTCGGTCGACCTCTTCCGAAGGTCGTACAAGCTCGGGGATGGTACCAATCGATCCGCAGGACCCAAATTAGTCCAGATGCAACCACTTTCCAAGTCTCTCCGACCTTCACAAAAAAAGTTATTCAAGAATATCTCTTTCTCCTATGTGCTTTCATCCCTAACCCTAACCCTAACCCTTCCGAAAGTCGGAGAAGCTCAAGGATGGTACCGATCGATGCGCGCTACCCCATTTAGTGGGGGTAGAGCCTACTTGCAAGTCTCTCCGACCTTCACAAAAAAAGTTATTCAAGAATATCTCTTTCTCCTATGTGCTTTCATCCCTAACCCTAACCCTAACCCTTCCGAAAGTCGGAGAAGCTCAAGGATGGTACCGATCGATGCGCGCTACCCCATTTAGTGGGGGTAGAGCCTACTTGCAAGTCTCTCCGACCTTCACAAAAAAAGTTATTCAAGAATATCTCCTCAGATTTGGGGGAATTTCGTCGGTCGACCTCTTCCGAAGGTCGTACAAGCTCGGGGATGGTACCAATCGATCCGCAGGACCCAAATTAGTCCAGATGCAACCACTTTCCAAGTCTCTCCGACCTTCACAAAAAAAGTTATTCAAGAATATCTCTTTCTCCTATGTGCTTTCATCCCTAACCCTAACCCTAACCCTTCCGAAAGTCGGAGAAGCTCAAGGATGGTACCGATCGATGCGCGCTACCCCATTTAGTGGGGGTAGAGCCTACTTGCAAGTCTCTCCGACCTTCACAAAAAAAGTTATTCAAGAATATCTCCTCAGATTTGGGGGAATTTCGTCGGTCGACCTCTTCCGAAGGTCGTACAAGCTCGGGGATGGTACCAATCGATCCGCAGGACCCAAATTAGTCCAGATGCAACCACTTTCCAAGTCTCTCCGACCTTCACAAAAAAAGTTATTCAAGAATATCTCTTTCTCCTATGTGCTTTCATCCCTAACCCTAACCCTAACCCTTCCGAAAGTCGGAGAAGCTCAAGGATGGTACCGATCGATGCGCGCTACCCCATTTAGTGGGGGTAGAGCCTACTTGCAAGTCTCTCCGACCTTCACAAAAAAAGTTATTCAAGAATATCTCTTTCTCCTATGTGCTTTCATCCCTAACCCTAACCCTAACCCTTCCGAAAGTCGGAGAAGCTCAAGGATGGTACCGATCGATGCGCGCTACCCCATTTAGTGGGGGTAGAGCCTACTTGCAAGTCTCTCCGACCTTCACAAAAAAAGTTATTCAAGAATATCTCTTTCTCCTATGTGCTTTCATCCCTAACCCTAACCCTAACCCTTCCGAAAGTCGGAGAAGCTCAAGGATGGTACCGATCGATGCGCGCTACCCCATTTAGTGGGGGTAGAGCCTACTTGCAAGTCTCTCCGACCTTCACAAAAAAAGTTATTCAAGAATATCTCTTTCTCCTATGTGCTTTCATCCCTAACCCTAACCCTAACCCTTCCGAAAGTCGGAGAAGCTCAAAGATGGTACTGATCGATGCGCGCAACCCCATTTAGTGGGGGTAGAGCCTACTTGCAAGTCTCTCCGACCTTCACAAAAAAAGTTATTCAAGAATATCTCCTCAGATTTGGGGGAATTTCGTCGGTCGACCTCTTCCGAAGGTCGTACAAGCTCGGGGATGGTACCAATCGATCCGCAGGACCCAAATTAGTCCAGATGCAACCACTTTCCAAGTCTCTCCGACCTTCACAAAAAAAGTTATTCAAGAATATCTCTTTCTCCTATGTGCTTTCATCCCTAACCCTAACCCTAACCCTTCCGAAAGTCCGAGAAGCTCAAGGATGGTACCGATCGATGCGCGCTACCCCATTTAGTGGGGGTAGAGCCTACTTGCAAGTCTCTCCGACCTTCACAAAAAAAGTTATTCAAGAATATCTCTTTCTCCTATGTGCTTTCATCCCTAACCCTAACCCTAACCCTTCCAAAAGTCGGAGAAGCTCAACGATGGTACCGATCGATGCGCGCTACCCCATTTAGTGGGGGTAGAGCCTACTTGCAAGTCTCTCCGACCTTCACAAAAAAAGTTATTCAAGAATATCTCCTCAGATTTGGGGGAATTTCGTCGGTCGACCTCTTCCGAAGGTCGTACAAGCTCGGGGATGGTACCAATCGATCCGCAGGACCCAAATTAGTCCAGATGCAACCACTTTCCAAGTCTCTCCGACCTTCACAAAAAAAGTTATTCAAGAATATCTCTTTCTCCTATGTGCTTTCATCCCTAACCCTAACCCTAACCCTTCCGAAAGTCGGAGAAGCTCAAGGATGGTACCGATCGATGCGCGCTACCCCATTTAGTGGGGGTAGAGCCTACTTGCAAGTCTCTCCGACCTTCACAAAAAAAGTTATTCAAGAATATCTCTTTCTCCTATGTGCTTTCATCCCTAACCCTAACCCTAACCCTTCCGAAAGTCGGAGAAGCTCAAGGATGGTACCGATCGATGCGCGCTACCCCATTTAGTGGGGGTAGAGCCTACTTGCAAGTCTCTCCGACCTTCACAAAAAAAGTTATTCAAGAATATCTCTTTCTCCTATGTGCTTTCATCCCTAACCCTAACCCTAACCCTTCCGAAAGTCGGAGAAGCTCAAGGATGGTACCGATCGATGCGCGCTACCCCATTTAGTGGGGGTAGAGCCTACTTGCAAGTCTCTCCGACCTTCACAAAAAAAGTTATTCAAGAATATCTCTTTCTCCTATGTGCTTTCATCCCTAACCCTAACCCTAACCCTTCCGAAAGTCGGAGAAGCTCAAGGATGGTACCGATCGATGCGCGCTACCCCATTTAGTGGGGGTAGAGCCTACTTGCAAGTCTCTCCGACCTTCACAAAAAAAGTTATTCAAGAATATCTCTTTCTCCTATGTGCTTTCATCCCTAACCCTAACCCTAACCCTTCCGAAAGTCGGAGAAGCTCAAGGATGGTACCGATCGATGCGCGCTACCCCATTTAGTGGGGGTAGAGCCTACTTGCAAGTCTCTCCGACCTTCACAAAAAAAGTTATTCAAGAATATCTCTTTCTCCTATGTGCTTTCATCCCTAACCCTAACCCTAACCCTTCCGAAAGTCGGAGAAGCTCAAAGATGGTACTGATCGATGCGCGCAACCCTATTTAGTGGGGGTAGAGCCTACTTGCAAGTCTCTCCGACCTTCACAAAAAAAGTTATTCAAGAATATCTCCTCAGATTTGGGGGAATTTCGTCGGTCGACCTCTTCCGAAGGTCGTACAAGCTCGGGGATGGTACCAATCGATCCGCAGGACCCAAATCAGTCCAGATGCAACCACTTTCCAAGTCTCTCCGACCTTCACAAAAAAAGTTATTCAAGAATATCTCTTTCTCCTATGTGCTTTCATCCCTAACCCTAACCCTAACCCTTCCGAAAGTCCGAGAAGCTCAAGGATGGTACCGATCGATGCGCGCTACCCCATTTAGTGGGGGTAGAGCCTACTTGCAAGTCTCTCCGACCTTCACAAAAAAAGTTATTCAAGAATATCTCTTTCTCCTATGTGCTTTCATCCCTAACCCTAACCCTAACCCTTCCAAAAGTCGGAGAAGCTCAACGATGGTACCGATCGATGCGCGCTACCCCATTTAGTGGGGGTAGAGCCTACTTGCAAGTCTCTCCGACCTTCACAAAAAAAGTTATTCAAGAATATCTCCTCAGATTTGGGGGAATTTCGTCGGTCGACCTCTTCCGAAGGTCGTACAAGCTCGGGGATGGTACCAATCGATCCGCAGGACCCAAATTAGTCCAGATGCAACCACTTTCCAAGTCTCTCCGACCTTCACAAAAAAAGTTATTCAAGAATATCTCTTTCTCCTATGTGCTTTCATCCCTAACCCTAACCCTAACCCTTCCGAAAGTCGGAGAAGCTCAAGGATGGTACCGATCGATGCGCGCTACCCCATTTAGTGGGGGTAGAGCCTACTTGCAAGTCTCTCCGACCTTCACAAAAAAAGTTATTCAAGAATATCTCTTTCTCCTATGTGCTTTCATCCCTAACCCTAACCCTAACCCTTCCGAAAGTCGGAGAAGCTCAAGGATGGTACCGATCGATGCGCGCTACCCCATTTAGTGGGGGTAGAGCCTACTTGCAAGTCTCTCCGACCTTCACAAAAAAAGTTATTCAAGAATATCTCTTTCTCCTATGTGCTTTCATCCCTAACCCTAACCCTAACCCTTCCGAAAGTCGGAGAAGCTCAAGGATGGTACCGATCGATGCGCGCTAATCCATTTAGTGGGGGTAGAGCCTACTTGCAAGTTTCTCCGACCTTCACAAAAAAAGTTATTCAAGAATATCTCCTCAGATTTGGGGGAATTTCGTCGGTCGACCTCTTCCGAAGGTCGTACAAGCTCGGGGATGGTACCAATCGATCCGCAGGACCCAAATTAGTCCAGATGCAACCACTTTCCAAGTCTCTCCGACCTTCACAAAAAAAGTTATTCAAGAATATCTCTTTCTCCTATGTGCTTTCATCCCTAACCCTAACCCTAACCCTTCCGAAAGTCGGAGAAGCTCAAGGATGGTACCGATCGATGCGCGCTACCCCATTTAGTGGGGGTAGAGAATACTTGCAAGTCTCTCCGACCTTCACAAAAAAAGTTATTCAAGAATATCTCTTTCTCCTATGTGCTTTCATCCCTAACCCTAACCCTAACCCTTCCGAAAGTCGGAGAAGCTCAAGGATGGTACCGATCGATGCGCGCTACCCCATTTAGTGGGGGTAGAGCCTACTTGCAAGTCTCTCCGACCTTCACAAAAAAAGTTATTCAAGAATATCTCTTTCTCCTATGTGCTTTCATCCCTAACCCTAACCCTAACCCTTCCGAAAGTCGGAGAAGCTCAAGGATGGTACCGATCGATGCGCGCTACCCCATTTAGTGGGGGTAGAGCCTACTTGCAAGTCTCTCCGACCTTCACAAAAAAAGTTATTCAAGAATATCTCTTTCTCCTATGTGCTTTCATCCCTAACCCTAACCCTAACCCTTCCGAAAGTCGGAGAAGCTCAAAGATGGTACTGATCGATGCGCGCAACCCCATTTAGTGGGGGTAGAGCCTACTTGCAAGTCTCTCCGACCTTCACAAAAAAAGTTATTCAAGAATATCTCCTCAGATTTGGGGGAATTTCGTCGGTCGACCTCTTCCGAAGGTCGTACAAGCTCGGGGATGGTACCAATCGATCCGCAGGACCCAAATTAGTCCAGATGCAACCACTTTCCAAGTCTCTCCGACCTTCACAAAAAAAGTTATTCAAGAATATCTCTTTCTCCTATGTGCTTTCATCCCTAACCCTAACCCTAACCCTTCCGAAAGTCCGAGAAGCTCAAGGATGGTACCGATCGATGCGCGCTACCCCATTTAGTGGGGGTAGAGCCTACTTGCAAGTCTCTCCGACCTTCACAAAAAAAGTTATTCAAGAATATCTCTTTCTCCTATGTGCTTTCATCCCTAACCCTAACCCTAACCCTTCCAAAAGTCGGAGAAGCTCAACGATGGTACCGATCGATGCGCGCTACCCCATTTAGTGGGGGTAGAGCCTACTTGCAAGTCTCTCCGACCTTCACAAAAAAAGTTATTCAAGAATATCTCCTCAGATTTGGGGGAATTTCGTCGGTCGACCTCTTCCGAAGGTCGTACAAGCTCGGGGATGGTACCAATCGATCCGCAGGACCCAAATTAGTCCAGATGCAACCACTTTCCAAGTCTCTCCGACCTTCACAAAAAAAGTTATTCAAGAATATCTCTTTCTCCTATGTGCTTTCATCCCTAACCCTAACCCTAACCCTTCCGAAAGTCGGAGAAGCTCAAGGATGGTACCGATCGATGCGCGCTACCCCATTTAGTGGGGGTAGAGCCTACTTGCAAGTCTCTCCGACCTTCACAAAAAAAGTTATTCAAGAATATCTCTTTCTCCTATGTGCTTTCATCCCTAACCCTAACCCTAACCCTTCCGAAAGTCGGAGAAGCTCAAGGATGGTACCGATCGATGCGCGCTACCCCATTTAGTGGGGGTAGAGCCTACTTGCAAGTCTCTCCGACCTTCACAAAAAAAGTTATTCAAGAATATCTCTTTCTCCTATGTGCTTTCATCCCTAACCCTAACCCTAACCCTTCCGAAAGTCGGAGAAGCTCAAGGATGGTACCGATCGATGCGCGCTACCCCATTTAGTGGGGGTAGAGCCTACTTGCAAGTCTCTCCGACCTTCACAAAAAAAGTTATTCAAGAATATCTCTTTCTCCTATGTGCTTTCATCCCTAACCCTAACCCTAACCCTTCCGAAAGTCGGAGAAGCTCAAGGATGGTACCGATCGATGCGCGCTACCCCATTTAGTGGGGGTAGAGCCTACTTGCAAGTCTCTCCGACCTTCACAAAAAAAGTTATTCAAGAATATCTCTTTCTCCTATGTGCTTTCATCCCTAACCCTAACCCTAACCCTTCCGAAAGTCGGAGAAGCTCAAGGATGGTACCGATCGATGCGCGCTACCCCATTTAGTGGGGGTAGAGCCTACTTGCAAGTCTCTCCGACCTTCACAAAAAAAGTTATTCAAGAATATCTCTTTCTCCTATGTGCTTTCATCCCTAACCCTAACCCTAACCCTTCCGAAAGTCGGAGAAGCTCAAAGATGGTACTGATCGATGCGCGCAACCCTATTTAGTGGGGGTAGAGCCTACTTGCAAGTCTCTCCGACCTTCACAAAAAAAGTTATTCAAGAATATCTCCTCAGATTTGGGGGAATTTCGTCGGTCGACCTCTTCCGAAGGTCGTACAAGCTCGGGGATGGTACCAATCGATCCGCAGGACCCAAATCAGTCCAGATGCAACCACTTTCCAAGTCTCTCCGACCTTCACAAAAAAAGTTATTCAAGAATATCTCTTTCTCCTATGTGCTTTCATCCCTAACCCTAACCCTAACCCTTCCGAAAGTCCGAGAAGCTCAAGGATGGTACCGATCGATGCGCGCTACCCCATTTAGTGGGGGTAGAGCCTACTTGCAAGTCTCTCCGACCTTCACAAAAAAAGTTATTCAAGAATATCTCTTTCTCCTATGTGCTTTCATCCCTAACCCTAACCCTAACCCTTCCAAAAGTCGGAGAAGCTCAACGATGGTACCGATCGATGCGCGCTACCCCATTTAGTGGGGGTAGAGCCTACTTGCAAGTCTCTCCGACCTTCACAAAAAAAGTTATTCAAGAATATCTCCTCAGATTTGGGGGAATTTCGTCGGTCGACCTCTTCCGAAGGTCGTACAAGCTCGGGGATGGTACCAATCGATCCGCAGGACCCAAATTAGTCCAGATGCAACCACTTTCCAAGTCTCTCCGACCTTCACAAAAAAAGTTATTCAAGAATATCTCTTTCTCCTATGTGCTTTCATCCCTAACCCTAACCCTAACCCTTCCGAAAGTCGGAGAAGCTCAAGGATGGTACCGATCGATGCGCGCTACCCCATTTAGTGGGGGTAGAGCCTACTTGCAAGTCTCTCCGACCTTCACAAAAAAAGTTATTCAAGAATATCTCTTTCTCCTATGTGCTTTCATCCCTAACCCTAACCCTAACCCTTCCGAAAGTCGGAGAAGCTCAAGGATGGTACCGATCGATGCGCGCTACCCCATTTAGTGGGGGTAGAGCCTACTTGCAAGTCTCTCCGACCTTCACAAAAAAAGTTATTCAAGAATATCTCTTTCTCCTATGTGCTTTCATCCCTAACCCTAACCCTAACCCTTCCGAAAGTCGGAGAAGCTCAAGGATGGTACCGATCGATGCGCGCTACCCCATTTAGTGGGGGTAGAGCCTACTTGCAAGTCTCTCCGACCTTCACAAAAAAAGTTATTCAAGAATATCTCTTTCTCCTATGTGCTTTCATCCCTAACCCTAACCCTAACCCTTCCGAAAGTCGGAGAAGCTCAAGGATGGTACTGATCGATGCGCGCAACCCCATTTAGTGGGGGTAGAGCCTACTTGCAAGTCTCTCCGACCTTCACAAAAAAAGTTATTCAAGAATATCTCCTCAGATTTGGGGGAATTTCGTCGGTCGACCTCTTCCGAAGGTCGTACAAGCTCGGGGATGGTACCAATCGATCCGCAGGACCCAAATTAGTCCAGATGCAACCACTTTCCAAGTCTCTCCGACCTTCACAAAAAAAGTTATTCAAGAATATCTCTTTCTCCTATGTGCTTTCATCCCTAACCCTAACCCTAACCCTTCCGAAAGTCGGAGAAGCTCAAGGATGGTACCGATCGATGCGCGCTACCCCATTTAGTGGGGGTAGAGCCTACTTGCAAGTCTCTCCGACCTTCACAAAAAAAGTTATTCAAGAATATCTCTTTCTCCTATGTGCTTTCATCCCTAACCCTAACCCTAACCCTTCCGAAAGTCGGAGAAGCTCAAGGATGGTACCGATCGATGCGCGCAACCCCATTTAGTGGGGGTAGAGCCTACTTGCAAGTCTCTCCGACCTTCACAAAAAAAGTTATTCAAGAATATCTCCTCAGATTTGGGGGAATTTCGTCGGTCGACCTCTTCCGAAGGTCGTACAAGCTCGGGGATGGTACCAATCGATCCGCAGGACCCAAATTAGTCCAGATGCAACCACTTTCCAAGTCTCTCCGACCTTCACAAAAAAAGTTATTCAAGAATATCTCTTTCTCCTATGTGCTTAAATCCCTAACCCTAACCCTAACCCTTCCGAAAGTCGGAGAAGCTCAAGGATGGTACCGATCGATGCGCGCTAATCCATTTAGTGGGGGTAGAGCCTACTTGCAAGTTTCTCCGACCTTCACAAAAAAAGTTATTCAAGAATATCTCCTCAGATTTGGGGGAATTTCGTCGGTCGACCTCTTCCGAAGGTCGTACAAGCTCGGGGATGGTACCAATCGATCCGCAGGACCCAAATTAGTCCAGATGCAACCACTTTCCAAGTCTCTCCGACCTTCACAAAAAAAGTTATTCAAGAATATCTCTTTCTCCTATGTGCTTTCATCCCTAACCCTAACCCTAACCCTTCCGAAAGTCGGAGAAGCTCAAGGATGGTACCGATCGATGCGCGCTACCCCATTTAGTGGGGGTAGAGCCTACTTGCAAGTCTCTCCGACCTTCACAAAAAAAGTTATTCAAGAATATCTCTTTCTCCTATGTGCTTTCATCCCTAACCCTAACCCTAACCCTTCCGAAAGTCGGAGAAGCTCAAGGATGGTACCGATCGATGCGCGCTACCCCATTTAGTGGGGGTAGAGCCTACTTGCAAGTCTCTCCGACCTTCACAAAAAAAGTTATTCAAGAATATCTCTTTCTCCTATGTGCTTTCATCCCTAACCCTAACCCTAACCCTTCCGAAAGTCGGAGAAGCTCAAGGATGGTACCGATCGATGCGCGCAACCCCATTTAGTGGGGGTAGAGCCTACTTGCAAGTCTCTCCGACCTTCACAAAAAAAGTTATTCAAGAATATCTCTTTCTCCTATGTGCTTTCATCCCTAACCCTAACCCTAACCCTTCCGAAAGTCGGAGAAGCTCAAGGATGGTACCGATCGATGCGCGCTACCCCATTTAGTGGGGGTAGAGCCTACTTGCAAGTCTCTCCGACCTTCACAAAAAAAGTTATTCAAGAATATCTCTTTCTCCTATGTGCTTTCATCCCTAACCCTAACCCTAACCCTTCCGAAAGTCGGAGAAGCTCAAGGATGGTACCGATCGATGCGCGCTACCCCATTTAGTGGGGGTAGAGCCTACTTGCAAGTCTCTCCGACCTTCACAAAAAAAGTTATTCAAGAATATCTCCTCAGATTTGGGGGAATTTCGTCGGTCGACCTCTTCCGAAGGTCGTACAAGCTCGGGGATGGTACCAATCGATCCGCAGGACCCAAATTAGTCCAGATGCAACCACTTTCCAAGTCTCTCCGACCTTCACAAAAAAAGTTATTCAAGAATATCTCTTTCTCCTATGTGCTTTCATCCCTAACCCTAACCCTAACCCTTCCGAAAGTCGGAGAAGCTCAAGGATGGTACCGATCGATGCGCGCTACCCCATTTAGTGGGGGTAGAGCCTACTTGCAAGTCTCTCCGACCTTCACAAAAAAAGTTATTCAAGAATATCTCTTTCTCCTATGTGCTTTCATCCCTAACCCTAACCCTAACCCTTCCGAAAGTCGGAGAAGCTCAAGGATGGTACTGATCGATGCGCGCAACCCCATTTAGTGGGGGTAGAGCCTACTTGCAAGTCTCTCCGACCTTCAAAAAAAAAGTTATTCAAGAATATCTCCTCAGATTTGGGGGAATTTCGTCGGTCGACCTCTTCCGAAGGTCGTACAAGCTCGGGGATGGTACCAATCGATCCGCAGGACCCAAATTAGTCCAGATGCAACCACTTTCCAAGTCTCTCCGACCTTCACAAAAAAAGTTATTCAAGAATATCTCTTTCTCCTATGTGCTTTCATCCCTAACCCTAACCCTAACCCTTCCGAAAGTCGGAGAAGCTCAAGGATGGTACCGATCGATGCGCGCTACCCCATTTAGTGGGGGTAGAGCCTACTTGCAAGTCTCTCCGACCTTCACAAAAAAAGTTATTCAAGAATATCTCTTTCTCCTATGTGCTTTCATCCCTAACCCTAACCCTAACCCTTCCGAAAGTCGGAGAAGCTCAACGATGGTACCGATCGATGCGCGCTACCCCATTTAGTGGGGGTAGAGCCTACTTGCAAGTCTCTCCGACCTTCACAAAAAAAGTTATTCAAGAATATCTCCTCAGATTTGGGGGATTTCGTCGGTCGACCTCTTCCGAAGGTCGTACAAGCTCGGGGATGGTACCAATCGATCCGCAGGACCCAAATTAGTCCAGATGCAACCACTTTCCAAGTCTCTCCGACCTTCACAAAAAAAGTTATTCAAGAATATCTCTTTCTCCTATGTGCTTTCATCCCTAACCCTAACCCTAACCCTTCCGAAAGTCGGAGAAGCTCAAGGATGGTACCGATCGATGCGCGCTACCCCATTTAGTGGGGGTAGAGCCTACTTGCAAGTCTCTCCGACCTTCACAAAAAAAGTTATTCAAGAATATCTCTTTCTCCTATGTGCTTTCATCCCTAACCCTAACCCTAACCCTTCCGAAAGTCGGAGAAGCTCAAGGATGGTACCGATCGATGCGCGCTACCCCATTTAGTGGGGGTAGAGCCTACTTGCAAGTCTCTCCGACCTTCACAAAAAAAGTTATTCAAGAATATCTCCTCAGATTTGGGGGAATTTCGTCGGTCGACCTCTTCCGAAGGTCGTACAAGCTCGGGGATGGTACCAATCGATCCGCAGGACCCAAATTAGTCCAGATGCAACCACTTTCCAAGTCTCTCCGACCTTCACAAAAAAAGTTATTCAAGAATATCTCTTTCTCCTATGTGCTTTCATCCCTAACCCTAACCCTAACCCTTCCGAAAGTCGGAGAAGCTCAAGGATGGTACCGATCGATGCGCGCTAATCCATTTAGTGGGGGTAGAGCCTACTTGCAAGTTTCTCCGACCTTCACAAAAAAAGTTATTCAAGAATATCTCCTCAGATTTGGGGGAATTTCGTCGGTCGACCTCTTCCGAAGGTCGTACAAGCTCGGGGATGGTACCAATCGATCCGCAGGACCCAAATTAGTCCAGATGCAACCACTTTCCAAGTCTCTCCGACCTTCACAAAAAAAGTTATTCAAGAATATCTCTTTCTCCTATGTGCTTTCATCCCTAACCCTAACCCTAACCCTTCCGAAAGTCGGAGAAGCTCAAGGATGGTACCGATCGATGTGCGCTACCCCATTTAGTGGGGGTAGAGCCTACTTGCAAGTCTCTCCGACCTTCACAAAAAAAGTTATTCAAGAATATCTCTTTCTCCTATGTGCTTTCATCCCTAACCCTAACCCTAACCCTTCCAAAAGTCGGAGAAGCTCAACGATGGTACCGATCGATGCGCGCTACCCCATTTAGTGGGGGTAGAGCCTACTTGCAAGTCTCTCCGACCTTCACAAAAAAAGTTATTCAAGAATATCTCCTCAGATTTGGGGGAATTTCGTCGGTCGACCTCTTCCGAAGGTCGTACAAGCTCGGGGATGGTACCAATCGATCCGCAGGACCCAAATTAGTCCAGATGCAACCACTTTCCAAGTCTCTCCGACCTTCACAAAAAAAGTTATTCAAGAATATCTCTTTCTCCTATGTGCTTTCATCCCTAACCCTAACCCTAACCCTTCCGAAAGTCGGAGAAGCTCAAGGATGGTACCGATCGATGCGCGCTACCCCATTTAGTGGGGGTAGAGCCTACTTGCAAGTCTCTCCGACCTTCACAAAAAAAGTTATTCAAGAATATCTCTTTCTCCTATGTGCTTTCATCCCTAACCCTAACCCTAACCCTTCCGAAAGTCGGAGAAGCTCAAGGATGGTACCGATCGATGCGCGCTACCCCATTTAGTGGGGGTAGAGCCTACTTGCAAGTCTCTCCGACCTTCACAAAAAAAGTTATTCAAGAATATCTCTTTCTCCTATGTGCTTTCATCCCTAACCCTAACCCTAACCCTTCCGAAAGTCGGAGAAGCTCAAGGATGGTACCGATCGATGCGCGCTACCCCATTTAGTGGGGGTAGAGCCTACTTGCAAGTCTCTCCGACCTTCACAAAAAAAGTTATTCAAGAATATCTCTTTCTCCTATGTGCTTTCATCCCTAACCCTAACCCTAACCCTTCCGAAAGTCGGAGAAGCTCAAGGATGGTACTGATCGATGCGCGCAACCCCATTTAGTGGGGGTAGAGCCTACTTGCAAGTCTCTCCGACCTTCACAAAAAAAGTTATTCAAGAATATCTCCTCAGATTTGGGGGAATTTCGTCGGTCGACCTCTTCCGAAGGTCGTACAAGCTCGGGGATGGTACCAATCGATCCGCAGGACCCAAATTAGTCCAGATGCAACCACTTTCCAAGTCTCTCCGACCTTCACAAAAAAAGTTATTCAAGAATATCTCTTTCTCCTATGTGCTTTCATCCCTAACCCTAACCCTAACCCTTCCGAAAGTCGGAGAAGCTCAAGGATGGTACCGATCGATGCGCGCTACCCCATTTAGTGGGGGTAGAGCCTACTTGCAAGTCTCTCCGACCTTCACAAAAAAAGTTATTCAAGAATATCTCTTTCTCCTATGTGCTTTCATCCCTAACCCTAACCCTAACCCTTCCGAAAGTCGGAGAAGCTCAAGGATGGTACCGATCGATGCGCGCAACCCCATTTAGTGGGGGTAGAGCCTACTTGCAAGTCTCTCCGACCTTCACAAAAAAAGTTATTCAAGAATATCTCCTCAGATTTGGGGGAATTTCGTCGGTCGACCTCTTCCGAAGGTCGTACAAGCTCGGGGATGGTACCAATCGATCCGCAGGACCCAAATTAGTCCAGATGCAACCACTTTCCAAGTCTCTCCGACCTTCACAAAAAAAGTTATTCAAGAATATCTCTTTCTCCTATGTGCTTTCATCCCTAACCCTAACCCTAACCCTTCCGAAAGTCGGAGAAGCTCAAGGATGGTACCGATCGATGCGCGCTAATCCATTTAGTGGGGGTAGAGCCTACTTGCAAGTTTCTCCGACCTTCACAAAAAAAGTTATTCAAGAATATCTCCTCAGATTTGGGGGAATTTCGTCGGTCGACCTCTTCCGAAGGTCGTACAAGCTCGGGGATGGTACCAATCGATCCGCAGGACCCAAATTAGTCCAGATGCAACCACTTTCCAAGTCTCTCCGACCTTCACAAAAAAAGTTATTCAAGAATATCTCTTTCTCCTATGTGCTTTCATCCCTAACCCTAACCCTAACCCTTCCGAAAGTCGGAGAAGCTCAAGGATGGTACCGATCGATGCGCGCTACCCCATTTAGTGGGGGTAGAGCCTACTTGCAAGTCTCTCCGACCTTCACAAAAAAAGTTATTCAAGAATATCTCTTTCTCCTATGTGCTTTCATCCCTAACCCTAACCCTAACCCTTCCGAAAGTCGGAGAAGCTCAAGGATGGTACCGATCGATGCGCGCTACCCCATTTAGTGGGGGTAGAGCCTACTTGCAAGTCTCTCCGACCTTCACAAAAAAAGTTATTCAAGAATATCTCTTTCTCCTATGTGCTTTCATCCCTAAACCTAACCCTAACCCTTCCGAAAGTCGGAGAAGCTCAAGGATGGTACCGATCGATGCGCGCAACCCCATTTAGTGGGGGTAGAGCCTACTTGCAAGTCTCTCCGACCTTCACAAAAAAAGTTATTCAAGAATATCTCTTTCTCCTATGTGCTTTCATCCCTAACCCTAACCCTAACCCTTCCGAAAGTCGGAGAAGCTCAAGGATGGTACCGATCGATGCGCGCTACCCCATTTAGTGGGGGTAGAGCCTACTTGCAAGTCTCTCCGACCTTCACAAAAAAAGTTATTCAAGAATATCTCCTCAGATTTGGGGGAATTTCGTCGGTCGACCTCTTCCGAAGGTCGTACAAGCTCGGGGATGGTACCAATCGATCCGCAGGACCCAAATTAGTCCAGATGCAACCACTTTCCAAGTCTCTCCGACCTTCACAAAAAAAGTTATTCAAGAATATCTCTTTCTCCTATGTGCTTTCATCCCTAACCCTAACCCTTCCGAAAGTCGGTGAAGCTCAAGGATGGTACCGATCGATGCGCGCTACCCCATTTAGTGGGGGTAGAGCCTACTTGCAAGTCTCTCCGACCTTCACAAAAAAAGTTATTCAAGAATATCTCTTTCTCCTATGTGCTTTCATCCCTAACCCTAACCCTAACCCTTCCGAAAGTCGGAGAAGCTCAAGGATGGTACCGATCGATGCGCGCAACCCCATTTAGTGGGGGTAGAGCCTACTTGCAAGTCTCTCCGACCTTCACAAAAAAAGTTATTCAAGAATATCTCCTCAGATTTGGGGGAATTTCGTCGGTCGACCTCTTCCGAAGGTCGTACAAGCTCGGGGATGGTACCAATCGATCCGCAGGACCCAAATTAGTCCAGATGCAACCACTTTCCAAGTCTCTCCGACCTTCACAAAAAAAGTTATTCAAGAATATCTCTTTCTCCTATGTGCTTTCATCCCTAACCCTAACCCTAACCCTTCCGAAAGTCGGAGAAGCTCAAGGATGGTACCGATCGATGCGCGCTAATCCATTTAGTGGGGGTAGAGCCTACTTGCAAGTTTCTCCGACCTTCACAAAAAAAGTTATTCAAGAATATCTCCTCAGATTTGGGGGAATTTCGTCGGTCGACCTCTTCCGAAGGTCGTACAAGCTCGGGGATGGTACCAATCGATCCGCAGGACCCAAATTAGTCCAGATGCAACCACTTTCCAAGTCTCTCCGACCTTCACAAAAAAAGTTATTCAAGAATATCTCTTTCTCCTATGTGCTTTCATCCCTAACCCTAACCCTAACCCTTCCGAAAGTCGGAGAAGCTCAAGGATGGTACCGATCGATGCGCGCTACCCCATTTAGTGGGGGTAGAGCCTACTTGCAAGTCTCTCCGACCTTCACAAAAAAAGTTATTCAAGAATATCTCTTTCTCCTATGTGCTTTCATCCCTAACCCTAACCCTAACCCTTCCGAAAGTCGGAGAAGCTCAAGGATGGTACTGATCGATGCGCGCTACCCCATTTAGTGGGGGTAGAGCCTACTTGCAAGTCTCTCCGACCTTCACAAAAAAAGTTATTCAAGAATATCTCTTTCTCCTATGTGCTTTCATCCCTAACCCTAACCCTAACCCTTCCGAAAGTCGGAGAAGCTCAAGGATGGTACCGATCGATGCGCGCAACCCCATTTAGTGGGGGTAGAGCCTACTTGCAAGTCTCTCCGACCTTCACAAAAAAAGTTATTCAAGAATATCTCTTTCTCCTATGTGCTTTCATCCCTAACACTAACCCTAACCCTTCCGAAAGTCGGAGAAGCTCAAGGATGGTACCGATCGATGCGCGCTACCCCATTTAGTGGGGGTAGAGCCTACTTGCAAGTCTCTCCGACCTTCACAAAAAAAGTTATTCAAGAATATCTCTTTCTCCTATGTGCTTTCATCCCTAACCCTAACCCTAACCCTTCCGAAAGTCGGAGAAGCTCAAGGATGGTACCGATCGATGCGCGCTACCCCATTTAGTGGGGGTAGAGCCTACTTGCAAGTCTCTCCGACCTTCACAAAAAAAGTTATTCAAGAATATCTCTTTCTCCTATGTGCTTTCATCCCTAACCCTAACCCTAACCCTTCCGAAAGTCGGAGAAGCTCAAGGATGGTACCGATCGATGCGCGCTACCCCATTTAGTGGGGGTAGAGCCTACTTGCAAGTCTCTCCGACCTTCACAAAAAAAGTTATTCAAGAATATCTCTTTCTCCTATGTGCTTTCATCCCTAACCCTAACCCTAACCCTTCCGAAAGTCGGAGAAGCTCAAGGATGGTACTGATCGATGCGCGCTACCCCATTTAGTGGGGGTAGAGCCTACTTGCAAGTCTCTCCGACCTTCACAAAAAAAGTTATTCAAGAATATCTCTTTCTCCTATGTGCTTTCATCCCTAACCCTAACCCTTCCGAAAGTCGGAGAAGCTCAAGGATGGTACTGATCGATGCGCGCAACCCCATTTAGTGGGGGTAGAGCCTACTTGCAAGTCTCTCCGACCTTCACAAAAAAAGTTATTCAAGAATATCTCCTCAGATTTTGGGGGAATTTCGTCGGTCGACCTCTTCCGAAGGTCGTACAAGCTCGGGGATGGTACCAATCGATCCGCAGGACCCAAATTAGTCCAGATGCAACCACTTTCCAAGTCTCTCCGACCTTCACAAAAAAAGTTATTCAAGAATATCTCTTTCTCCTATGTGCTTTCATCCCTAACCCTAACCCTAACCCTTCCGAAAGTCGGAGAAGCTCAAGGATGGTACCGATCGATGCGCGCTACCCCATTTAGTGGGGGTACAGCCTACTTGCAAGTCTCTCCGACCTTCACAAAAAAAGTTATTCAAGAATATCTCTTTCTCCTATGTGCTTTCATCCCTAACCCTAACCCTAACCCTTCCAAAAGTCGGAGAAGCTCAACGATGGTACCGATCGATGCGCGCTACCCCATTTAGTGGGGGTAGAGCCTACTTGCAAGTCTCTCCGACCTTCACAAAAAAAGTTATTCAAGAATATCTCCTCAGATTTGGGGGAATTTCGTCGGTCGACCTCTTCCGAAGGTCGTACAAGCTCGGGGATGGTACCAATCGATCCGCAGGACCCAAATTAGTCCAGATGCAACCACTTTCCAAGTCTCTCCGACCTTCACAAAAAAAGTTATTCAAGAATATCTCTTTCTCCTATGTGCTTTCATCCCTAACCCTAACCCTAACCCTTCCGAAAGTCGGAGAAGCTCAAGGATGGTACCGATCGATGCGCGCTACCCCATTTAGTGGGGGTAGAGCCTACTTGCAAGTCTCTCCGACCTTCACAAAAAAAGTTATTCAAGAATATCTCTTTCTCCTATGTGCTTTCATCCCTAACCCTAACCCTAACCCTTCCGAAAGTCGGAGAAGCTCAAGGATGGTACCGATCGATGCGCGCTACCCCATTTAGTGGGGGTAGAGCCTACTTGCAAGTCTCTCCGACCTTCACAAAAAAAGTTATTCAAGAATATCTCTTTCTCCTATGTGCTTTCATCCCTAACCCTAACCCTAACCCTTCCGAAAGTCGGAGAAGCTCAAGGATGGTACCGATCGATGCGCGCTACCCCATTTAGTGGGGGTAGAGCCTACTTGCAAGTCTCTCCGACCTTCACAAAAAAAGTTATTCAAGAATATCTCTTTCTCCTATGTGCTTTCATCCCTAACCCTAACCCTAACCCTTCCGAAAGTCGGAGAAGCTCAAGGATGGTACTGATCGATGCGCGCAACCCCATTTAGTGGGGGTAGAGCCTACTTGCAAGTCTCTCCGACCTTCACAAAAAAAGTTATTCAAGAATATCTCCTCAGATTTGGGGGAATTTCGTCGGTCGACCTCTTCCGAAGGTCGTACAAGCTCGGGGATGGTACCAATCGATCCGCAGGACCCAAATTAGTCCAGATGCAACCACTTTCCAAGTCTCTCCGACCTTCACAAAAAAAGTTATTCAAGAATATCTCTTTCTCCTATGTGCTTTCATCCCTAACCCTAACCCTAACCCTTCCGAAAGTCGGAGAAGCTCAAGGATGGTACCGATCGATGCGCGCTACCCCATTTAGTGGGGGTAGAGCCTACTTGCAAGTCGCTCCGACCTTCACAAAAAAAGTTATTCAAGAATATCTCTTTCTCCTATGTGCTTTCATCCCTAACCCTAACCCTAACCCTTCCGAAAGTCGGAGAAGCTCAAGGATGGTACCGATCGATGCGCGCAACCCCATTTAGTGGGGGTAGAGCCTACTTGCAAGTCTCTCCGACCTTCACAAAAAAAGTTATTCAAGAATATCTCCTCAGATTTGGGGGAATTTCGTCGGTCGACCTTTTCCGAAGGTCGTACAAGCTCGGGGATGGTACCAATCGATCCGCAGGACCCAAATTAGTCCAGATGCAACCACTTTCCAAGTCTCTCCGACCTTCACAAAAAAAGTTATTCAAGAATATCTCTTTCTCCTATGTGCTTTCATCCCTAACCCTAACCCTAACCCTTCCGAAAGTCGGAGAAGCTCAAGGATGGTACCGATCGATGCGCGCTAATCCATTTAGTGGGGGTAGAGCCTACTTGCAAGTTTCTCCGACCTTCACAAAAAAAGTTATTCAAGAATATCTCCTCAGATTTGGGGGAATTTCGTCGGTCGACCTCTTCCGAAGGTCGTACAAGCTCGGGGATGGTACCAATCGATCCGCAGGACCCAAATTAGTCCAGATGCAACCACTTTCCAAGTCTCTCCGACCTTCACAAAAAAAGTTATTCAAGAATATCTCTTTCTCCTATGTGCTTTCATCCCTAACCCTAACCCTAACCCTTCCGAAAGTCGGAGAAGCTCAAGGATGGTACCGATCGATGCGCGCTACCCCATTTAGTGGGGGTAGAGCCTACTTGCAAGTCTCTCCGACCTTCACAAAAAAAGTTATTCAAGAATATCTCTTTCTCCTATGTGCTTTCATCCCTAACCCTAACCCTAACCCTTCCGAAAGTCGGAGAAGCTCAAGGATGGTACCGATCGATGCGCGCTACCCCATTTAGTGGGGGTAGAGCCTACTTGCAAGTCTCTCCGACCTTCACAAAAAAAGTTATTCAAGAATATCTCTTTCTCCTATGTGCTTTCATCCCTAAACCTAACCCTAACCCTTCCGAAAGTCGGAGAAGCTCAAGGATGGTACCGATCGATGCGCGCAACCCCATTTAGTGGGGGTAGAGCCTACTTGCAAGTCTCTCCGACCTTCACAAAAAAAGTTATTCAAGAATATCTCTTTCTCCTATGTGCTTTCATCCCTAACCCTAACCCTAACCCTTCCGAAAGTCGGAGAAGCTCAAGGATGGTACCGATCGATGCGCGCTACCCCATTTAGTGGGGGTAGAGCCTACTTGCAAGTCTCTCCGACCTTCACAAAAAAAGTTATTCAAGAATATCTCTTTCTCCTATGTGCTTTCATCCCTAACCCTAACCCTAACCCTTCCGAAAGTCGGAGAAGCTCAAGGATGGTACCGATCGATGCGCGCTACCCCATTTAGTGGGGGTAGAGCCTACTTGCAAGTCTCTCCGACCTTCACAAAAAAAGTTATTCAAGAATATCTCCTCAGATTTGGGGGAATTTCGTCGGTCGACCTCTTCCGAAGGTCGTACAAGCTCGGGGATGGTACCAATCGATCCGCAGGACCCAAATTAGTCCAGATGCAACCACTTTCCAAGTCTCTCCGACCTTCACAAAAAAAGTTATTCAAGAATATCTCTTTCTCCTATGTGCTTTCATCCCTAACCCTAACCCTTCCGAAAGTCGGAGAAGCTCAAGGATGGTACCGATCGATGCGCGCTACCCCATTTAGTGGGGGTAGAGCCTACTTGCAAGTCTCTCCGACCTTCACAAAAAAAGTTATTCAAGAATATCTCTTTCTCCTATGTGCTTTCATCCCTAACCCTAACCCTAACCCTTCCGAAAGTCGGAGAAGCTCAAGGATGGTACCGATCGATGCGCGCAACCCCATTTAGTGGGGGTAGAGCCTACTTTCAAGTCTCTCCGACCTTCACAAAAAAAGTTATTCAAGAATATCTCTTTCTCCTATGTGCTTTCATCCCTAACCCTAACCCTAACCCTTCCGAAAGTCGGAGAAGCTCAAGGATGGTACCGATCGATGCGCGCAACCCCATTTAGTGGGGGTAGAGCCTACTTGCAAGTCTCTCCGACCTTCACAAAAAAAGTTATTCAAGAATATCTCTTTCTCCTATGTGCTTTCATCCCTAACACTAACCCTAACCCTTCCGAAAGTCGGAGAAGCTCAAGGATGGTACCGATCGATGCGCGCTACCCCATTTAGTGGGGGTAGAGCCTACTTGCAAGTCTCTCCGACCTTCACAAAAAAAGTTATTCAAGAATATCTCTTTCTCCTATGTGCTTTCATCCCTAACCCTAACCCTAACCCTTCCGAAAGTCGGAGAAGCTCAAGGATGGTACCGATCGATGCGCGCTACCCCATTTAGTGGGGGTAGAGCCTACTTGCAAGTCTCTCCGACCTTCACAAAAAAAGTTATTCAAGAATATCTCTTTCTCCTATGTGCTTTCATCCCTAACCCTAACCCTAACCCTTCCGAAAGTCGGAGAAGCTCAAGGATGGTACCGATCGATGCGCGCTACCCCATTTAGTGGGGGTAGAGCCTACTTGCAAGTCTCTCCGACCTTCACAAAAAAAGTTATTCAAGAATATCTCTTTCTCCTATGTGCTTTCATCCCTAACCCTAACCCTAACCCTTCCGAAAGTCGGAGAAGCTCAAGGATGGTACTGATCGATGCGCGCTACCCCATTTAGTGGGGGTAGAGCCTACTTGCAAGTCTCTCCGACCTTCACAAAAAAAGTTATTCAAGAATATCTCTTTCTCCTATGTGCTTTCATCCCTAACCCTAACCCTTCCGAAAGTCGGAGAAGCTCAAGGATGGTACTGATCGATGTGCGCAACCCCATTTAGTGGGGGTAGAGCCTACTTGCAAGTCTCTCCGACCTTCACAAAAAAAGTTATTCAAGAATATCTCCTCAGATTTTGGGGGAATTTCGTCGGTCGACCTCTTCCGAAGGTCGTACAAGCTCGGGGATGGTACCAATCGATCTGCAGGACCCAAATTAGTCCAGATGCAACCACTTTCCAAGTCTCTCCGACCTTCACAAAAAAAGTTATTCAAGAATATCTCTTTCTCCTATGTGCTTTCATCCCTAACCCTAACCCTAACCCTTCCGAAAGTCGGAGAAGCTCAAGGATGGTACCGATCGATGCGCGCTACCCCAATTAGTGGGGGTAGAGCCTACTTGCAAGTCTCTCCGACCTTTACAAAAAAAGTTATTCAAGAATATCTCTTTCTCCTATGTGCTTTCATCCCTAACCCTAACCCTAACCCTTCCGAAAGTCGGAGAAGCTCAAGGATGGTACCGATCGATGCGCGCAACCCCATTTAGTGGGGGTAGAGCCTACTTGCAAGTCTCTCCGACCTTCACAAAAAAAGTTATTCAAGAATATCTCTTTCTCCTATGTGCTTTCATCCCTAACCCTAACCCTAACCCTTCCGAAAGTCGGAGAAGCTCAAAGATGGTACCGATCGATGCGCGCTACCCCATTTAGTGGGGGTAGAGCCTACTTGCAAGTCTCTCCGACCTTCACAAAAAAAGTTATTCAAGAATATCTCTTTCTCCTATGTGCTTTCATCCCTAACCCTAACCCTAACCCTTCCGAAAGTCGGAGAAGCTCAAGGATGGTACCGATCGATGCGCGCTACCCCATTTAGTGGGGGTAGAGCCTACTTGCAAGTCTCTCCGACCTTCACAAAAAAAGTTATTCAAGAATATCTCTTTCTCCTATGTGCTTTCATCCCTAACCCTAACCCTAACCCTTCCGAAAGTCGGAGAAGCTCAAGGATGGTACCGATCGATGCGCGCTACCCCATTTAGTGGGGGTAGAGCCTACTTGCAAGTCTCTCCGACCTTCACAAAAAAAGTTATTCAAGAATATCTCTTTCTCCTATGTGCTTTCATCCCTAACCCTAACCCTAACCCTTCCGAAAGTCGGAGAAGCTCAAGGATGGTACTGATCGATGCGCGCAACCCCATTTAGTGGGGGTAGAGCCTACTTGCAAGTCTCTCCGACCTTCACAAAAAAAGTTATTCAAGAATATCTCCTCAGATTTGGGGGAATTTCGTCGGTCGACCTCTTCCGAAGGTCGTACAAGCTCGGGGATGGTACCAATCGATCTGCAGGACCCAAATTAGTCCAGATGCAACCACTTTCCAAGTCTCTCCGACCTTCACAAAAAAAGTTATTCAAGAATATCTCTTTCTCCTATGTGCTTTCATCCCTAACCCTAACCCTAACCCTTCCGAAAGTCGGAGAAGCTCAAGGATGGTACCGATCGATGCGCGCTACCCCATTTAGTGGGGGTAGAGCCTACTTGCAAGTCTCTCCGACCTTCACAAAAAAAGTTATTCAAGAATATCTCTTTCTCCTATGTGCTTTCATCCCTAACCCTAACCCTAACCCTTCCGAAAGTCAGAGAAGCTCAAGGATGGTACTGATCGATGCGCGCAACCCCATTTAGTGGGGGTAGAGCCTACTTGCAAGTCTCTCCGACCTTCACAAAAAAAGTTATTCAAGAATATCTCCTCAGATTTTGGGGGAATTTCGTCGGTCGACCTCTTCCGAAGGTCGTACAAGCTCGGGGATGGTACCAATCGATCTGCAGGACCCAAATTAGTCCAGATGCAACCACTTTCCAAGTCTCTCCGACCTTCACAAAAAAAGTTATTCAAGAATATCTCTTTCTCCTATGTGCTTTCATCCCTAACCCTAACCCTAACCCTTCCGAAAGTCGGAGAAGCTCAAGGATGGTACCGATCGATGCGCGCTACCCCATTTAGTGGGGGTAGAGCCTACTTGCAAGTCTCTCCGACCTTCACAAAAAAAGTTATTCAAGAATATCTCTTTCTCCTATGTGCTTTCATCCCTAACCCTAACCCTAACCCTTCCGAAAGTCGGAGAAGCTCAAGGATGGTACCGATCGATGCGCGCAACCCCATTTAGTGGGGGTAGAGCCTACTTGCAAGTCTCTCCGACCTTCACAAAAAAAGTTATTCAAGAATATCTCCTCAGATTTGGGGGAATTTCGTCGGTCGACCTCTTCCGAAGGTCGTACAAGCTCGGGGATGGTACCAATCGATCCGCAGGACCCAAATTAGTCCAGATGCAACCACTTTCCAAGTCTCTCCGACCTTCACAAAAAAAGTTATTCAAGAATATCTCTTTCTCCTATGTGCTTTCATCCCTAACCCTAACCCTAACCCTTCCGAAAGTCGGAGAAGCTCAAGGATGGTACCGATCGATGCGCGCTACCCCATTTAGTGGGGGTAGAGCCTACTTGCAAGTCTCTCCGACCTTCACAAAAAAAGTTATTCAAGAATATCTCCTCAGATTTGGGGGAATTTCGTCGGTCGACCTCTTCCGAAGGTCGTACAAGCTCGGGGATGGTACCAATCGATCCGCAGGACCCAAATTAGTCCAGATGCAACCACTTTCCAAGTCTCTCCGACCTTCACAAAAAAAGTTATTCAAGAATATCTCTTTCTCCTATGTGCTTTCATCCCTAACCCTAACCCTAACCCTTCCGAAAGTCGGAGAAGCTCAAGGATGGTACTGATCGATGCGCGCTACCCCATTTAGTGGGGGTAGAGCCTACTTGCAAGTCTCTCCGACCTTCACAAAAAAAGTTATTCAAGAATATCTCTTTCTCCTATGTGCTTTCATCCCTAACCCTAACCCTAACCCTTCCGAAAGTCAGAGAAGCTCAAGGATGGTACCGATCGATGCGCGCTACCCCATTTAGTGGGGGTAAAGCCTACTTGCAAGTCTCTCCGACCTTCACAAAAAAAGTTATTCAAGAATATCTCCTCAGATTTGGGGGAATTTCGTCGGTCGACCTCTTCCGAAGGTCGTACAAGCTCGGGGATGGTACCAATCGATCCGCAGGACCCAAATTAGTCCAGATGCAACCACTTTCCAAGTCTCTCCGACCTTCACAAAAAAAGTTATTCAAGAATATCTCTTTCTCCTATGTGCTTTCATCCCTAACCCTAACCCTAACCCTTCCGAAAGTCGGAGAAGCTCAAGGATGGTACTGATCGATGCGCGCTACCCCATTTAGTGGGGGTAGAGCCTACTTGCAAGTCTCTCCGACCTTCACAAAAAAAGTTATTCAAGAATATCTCTTTCTCCTATGTGCTTTCATCCCTAACCCTAACCCTAACCCTTCCGAAAGTCGGAGAAGCTCAAGGATGGTACCGATCGATGCGCGCTACCCCATTTAGTGGGGGTAGAGCCTACTTGCAAGTCTCTCCGACCTTCACAAAAAAAGTTATTCAAGAATATCTCTTTCTCCTATGTGCTTTCATCCCTAACCCTAACCCTAACCCTTCCGAAAGTCGGAGAAGCTCAAGGATGGTACCGATCGATGCGCGCTACCCCATTTAGTGGGGGTAGAGCCTACTTGCAAGTCTCTCCGACCTTCACAAAAAAAGTTATTCAAGAATATCTCTTTCTCCTATGTGCTTTCATCCCTAACCCTAACCCTAACCCTTCCGAAAGTCGGAGAAGCTCAAGGATGGTACCGATCGATGCGCGCTACCCCATTTAGTGGGGGTAGAGCCTACTTGCAAGTCTCTCCGACCTTCAAAAAAAAAGTTATTCAAGAATATCTCTTTCTCCTATGTGCTTTCATCCCTAACCCTAACCCTAACCCTTCCGAAAGTCGGAGAAGCTCAAGGATGGTACCGATCGATGCGCGCTACCCCATTTAGTGGGGGTAGAGCCTACTTGCAAGTCTCTCCGACCTTCACAAAAAAAGTTATTCAAGAATATCTCTTTCTCCTATGTGCTTTCATCCCTAACCCTAACCCTAACCCTTCCGAAAGTCGGAGAAGCTCAAGGATGGTACCGATCGATGCGCGCTACCCCATTTAGTGGGGGTAGAGCCTACTTGCAAGTCTCTCCGACCTTCACAAAAAAAGTTATTCAAGAATATCTCTTTCTCCTATGTGCTTTCATCCCTAACCCTAACCCTAACCCTTCCGAAAGTCGGAGAAGCTCAAGGATGGTACTGATCGATGTGCGCAACCCCATTTAGTGGGGGTAGAGCCTACTTGCAAGTCTCTCCGACCTTCACAAAAAAAGTTATTCAAGAATATCTCCTCAGATTTGGGGGAATTTCGTCGGTCGACCTCTTCCGAAGGTCGTACAAGCTCGGGGATGGTACCAATCGATCCGCAGGACCCAAATTAGTCCAGATGCAACCACTTTCCAAGTCTCTCCGACCTTCACAAAAAAAGTTATTCAAGAATATCTCTTTCTCCTATGTGCTTTCATCCCTAACCCTAACCCTAACCCTTCCGAAAGTCGGAGAAGCTCAAGGATGGTACTGATCGATGCGCGCTACCCCATTTAGTGGGGGTAGAGCCTACTTGCAAGTCTCTCCGACCTTCACAAAAAAAGTTATTCAAGAATATCTCTTTCTCCTATGTGCTTTCATCCCTAACCCTAACCCTAACCCTTCCGAAAGTCGGAGAAGCTCAAGGATGGTACCGATCGATGCGCGCTACCCCATTTAGTGGGGGTAAAGCCTACTTGCAAGTCTCTCCGACCTTCACAAAAAAAGTTATTCAAGAATATCTCCTCAGATTTGGGGGAATTTCGTCGGTCGACCTCTTCCGAAGGTCGTACAAGCTCGGGGATGGTACCAATCGATCCGCAGGACCCAAATTAGTCCAGATGCAACCACTTTCCAAGTCTCTCCGACCTTCACAAAAAAAGTTATTCAAGAATATCTCTTTCTCCTATGTGCTTTCATCCCTAACCCTAACCCTAACCCTTCCGAAAGTCGGAGAAGCTCAAGGATGGTACTGATCGATGCGCGCTACCCCATTTAGTGGGGGTAGAGCCTACTTGCAAGTCTCTCCGACCTTCACAAAAAAAGTTATTCAAGAATATCTCTTTCTCCTATGTGCTTTCATCCCTAACCCTAACCCTAACCCTTCCGAAAGTCGGAGAAGCTCAAGGATGGTACCGATCGATGCGCGCTACCCCATTTAGTGGGGGTAGAGCCTACTTGCAAGTCTCTCCGACCTTCACAAAAAAAGTTATTCAAGAATATCTCTTTCTCCTATGTGCTTTCATCCCTAACCCTAACCCTAACCCTTCCGAAAGTCGGAGAAGCTCAAGGATGGTACCGATCGATGCGCGCTACCCCATTTAGTGGGGGTAGAGCCTACTTGCAAGTCTCTCCGACCTTCACAAAAAAAGTTATTCAAGAATATCTCTTTCTCCTATGTGCTTTCATCCCTAACCCTAACCCTAACCCTTCCGAAAGTCGGAGAAGCTCAAGGATGGTACTGATCGATGCGCGCAACCCCATTTAGTGGGGGTAGAGCCTACTTGCAAGTCTCTCCGACCTTCACAAAAAAAGTTATTCAAGAATATCTCCTCAGATTTTGGGGGAATTTCGTCGGTCGACCTCTTCCGAAGGTCGTACAAGCTCGGGGATGGTACCAATCGATCTGCAGGACCCAAATTAGTCCAGATGCAACCACTTTCCAAGTCTCTCCGACCTTCACAAAAAAAGTTATTCAAGAATATCTCTTTCTCCTATGTGCTTTCATCCCTAACCCTAACCCTAACCCTTCCGAAAGTCGGAGAAGCTCAAGGATGGTACCGATCGATGCGCGCTACCCCATTTAGTGGGGGTAGAGCCTACTTGCAAGTCTCTCCGACCTTCACAAAAAAAGTTATTCAAGAATATCTCTTTCTCCTATGTGCTTTCATCCCTAACCCTAACCCTAACCCTTCCGAAAGTCGGAGAAGCTCAAGGATGGTACCGATCGATGCGCGCAACCCCATTTAGTGGGGGTAGAGCCTACTTGCAAGTCTCTCCGACCTTCACAAAAAAAGTTATTCAAGAATATCTCCTCAGATTTGGGGGAATTTCGTCGGTCGACCTCTTCCGAAGGTCGTACAAGCTCGGGGATGGTACCAATCGATCTGCAGGACCCAAATTAGTCCAGATGCAACCACTTTCCAAGTCTCTCCGACCTTCACAAAAAAAGTTATTCAAGAATATCTCTTTCTCCTATGTGCTTTCATCCCTAACCCTAACCCTAACCCTTCCGAAAGTCGGAGAAGCTCAAGGATGGTACCGATCGATGCGCGCTACCCCATTTAGTGGGGGTAGAGCCTACTTGCAAGTCTCTCCGACCTTCAAAAAAAAAGTTATTCAAGAATATCTCTTTCTCCTATGTGCTTTCATCCCTAACCCTAACCCTAACCCTTCCGAAAGTCGGAGAAGCTCAAGGATGGTACCGATCGATGAGCGCTACCCCATTTAGTGGGGGTAGAGCCTACTTGCAAGTCTCTCCGACCTTCACAAAAAAAGTTATTCAAGAATATCTCTTTCTCCTATGTGCTTTCATCCCTAACCCTAACCCTAACCCTTCCGAAAGTCGGAGAAGCTCAAGGATGGTACCGATCGATGCGCGCTACCCCATTTAGTGGGGGTAGAGCCTACTTGCAAGTCTCTCCGACCTTCACAAAAAAAGTTATTCAAGAATATCTCTTTCTCCTATGTGCTTTCATCCCTAACCCTAACCCTAACCCTTCCGAAAGTCGGAGAAGCTCAAGGATGGTACTGATCGATGTGCGCAACCCCATTTAGTGGGGGTAGAGCCTACTTGCAAGTCTCTCCGACCTTCACAAAAAAAGTTATTCAAGAATATCTCCTCAGATTTGGGGGAATTTCGTCGGTCGACCTCTTCCGAAGGTCGTACAAGCTCGGGGATGGTACCAATCGATCCGCAGGACCCAAATTAGTCCAGATGCAACCACTTTCCAAGTCTCTCCGACCTTCACAAAAAAAGTTATTCAAGAATATCTCTTTCTCCTATGTGCTTTCATCCCTAACCCTAACCCTAACCCTTCCGAAAGTCGGAGAAGCTCAAGGATGGTACTGATCGATGCGCGCTACCCCATTTAGTGGGGGTAGAGCCTACTTGCAAGTCTCTCCGACCTTCACAAAAAAAGTTATTCAAGAATATCTCTTTCTCCTATGTGCTTTCATCCCTAACCCTAACCCTAACCCTTCCGAAAGTCGGAGAAGCTCAAGGATGGTACCGATCGATGCGCGCTACCCCATTTAGTGGGGGTAAAGCCTACTTGCAAGTCTCTCCGACCTTCACAAAAAAAGTTATTCAAGAATATCTCCTCAGATTTGGGGGAATTTCGTCGGTCGACCTCTTCCGAAGGTCGTACAAGCTCGGGGATGGTACCAATCGATCCGCAGGACCCAAATTAGTCCAGATGCAACCACTTTCCAAGTCTCTCCGACCTTCACAAAAAAAGTTATTCAAGAATATCTCTTTCTCCTATGTGCTTTCATCCCTAACCCTAACCCTTCCGAAAGTCGGAGAAGCTCAAGGATGGTACCGATCGATGCGCGCTACCCCATTTAGTGGGGGTAGAGCCTACTTGCAAGTCTCTCCGACCTTCACAAAAAAAGTTATTCAAGAATATCTCTTTCTCCTATGTGCTTTCATCCCTAACCCTAACCCTAACCCTTCCGAAAGTCGGAGAAGCTCAAGGATGGTACTGATCGATGTGCGCAACCCCATTTAGTGGGGGTAGAGCCTACTTGCAAGTCTCTCCGACCTTCACAAAAAAAGTTATTCAAGAATATCTCCTCAGATTTGGGGGAATTTCGTCGGTCGACCTCTTCCGAAGGTCGTACAAGCTCGGGGATGGTACCAATCGATCCGCAGGACCCAAATTAGTCCAGATGCAACCACTTTCCAAGTCTCTCCGACCTTCACAAAAAAAGTTATTCAAGAATATCTCTTTCTCCTATGTGCTTTCATCCCTAACCCTAACCCTAACCCTTCCGAAAGTCGGAGAAGCTCAAGGATGGTACTGATCGATGCGCGCTACCCCATTTAGTGGGGGTAGAGCCTACTTGCAAGTCTCTCCGACCTTCACAAAAAAAGTTATTCAAGAATATCTCTTTCTCCTATGTGCTTTCATCCCTAACCCTAACCCTAACCCTTCCGAAAGTCGGAGAAGCTCAAGGATGGTACCGATCGATGCGCGCTACCCCATTTAGTGGGGGTAAAGCCTACTTGCAAGTCTCTCCGACCTTCACAAAAAAAGTTATTCAAGAATATCTCCTCAGATTTGGGGGAATTTCGTCGGTCGACCTCTTCCGAAGGTCGTACAAGCTCGGGGATGGTACCAATCGATCCGCAGGACCCAAATTAGTCCAGATGCAACCACTTTCCAAGTCTCTCCGACCTTCACAAAAAAAGTTATTCAAGAATATCTCTTTCTCCTATGTGCTTTCATCCCTAACCCTAACCCTTCCGAAAGTCGGAGAAGCTCAAAGATGGTACTGATCGATGCGCGCTACCCCATTTAGTGGGGGTAGAGCCTACTTGCAAGTCTCTCCGACCTTCACCAAAAAAGTTATTCAAGAATATCTCTTTCTCCTATGTGCTTTCATCCCTAACCCTAACCCTAACCCTTCCGAAAGTCGGAGAAGCTCAAGGATGGTACCGATCGATGCGCGCTACCCCATTTAGTGGGGGTAGAGCCTACTTGCAAGTCTCTCCGACCTTCACAAAAAAAGTTATTCAAGAATATCTCTTTCTCCTATGTGCTTTCATCCCTAACCCTAACCCTAACCCTTCCGAAAGTCGGAGAAGCTCAAGGATGGTACTGATCGATGTGCGCAACCCCATTTAGTGGGGGTAGAGCCTACTTGCAAGTCTCTCCGACCTTCACAAAAAAAGTTATTCAAGAATATCTCCTCAGATTTGGGGGAATTTCGTCGGTCGACCTCTTCCGAAGGTCGTACAAGCTCGGGGATGGTACCAATCGATCCGCAGGACCCAAATTAGTCCAGATGCAACCACTTTCCAAGTCTCTCCGACCTTCACAAAAAAAGTTATTCAAGAATATCTCTTTCTCCTATGTGCTTTCATCCCTAACCCTAACCCTAACCCTTCCGAAAGTCGGAGAAGCTCAAGGATGGTACTGATCGATGCGCGCTACCCCATTTAGTGGGGGTAGAGCCTACTTGCAAGTCTCTCCGACCTTCACAAAAAAAGTTATTCAAGAATATCTCTTTCTCCTATGTGCTTTCATCCCTAACCCTAACCCTAACCCTTCCGAAAGTCGGAGAAGCTCAAGGATGGTACCGATCGATGCGCGCTACCCCATTTAGTGGGGGTAAAGCCTACTTGCAAGTCTCTCCGACCTTCACAAAAAAAGTTATTCAAGAATATCTCCTCAGATTTGGGGGAATTTCGTCGGTCGACCTCTTCCGAAGGTCGTACAAGCTCGGGGATGGTACCAATCGATCCGCAGGACCCAAATTAGTCCAGATGCAACCACTTTCCAAGTCTCTCCGACCTTCACAAAAAAAGTTATTCAAGAATATCTCTTTCTCCTATGTGCTTTCATCCCTAACCCTAACCCTAACCCTTCCGAAAGTCGGAGAAGCTCAAGGATGGTACTGATCGATGCGCGCTACCCCATTTAGTGGGGGTAGAGCCTACTTGCAAGTCTCTCCGACCTTCACAAAAAAAGTTATTCAAGAATATCTCTTTCTCCTATGTGCTTTCATCCCTAACCCTAACCCTAACCCTTCCGAAAGTCGGAGAAGCTCAAGGATGGTACCGATCGATGCGCGCTACCCCATTTAGTGGGGGTAGAGCCTACTTGCAAGTCTCTCCGACCTTCACAAAAAAAGTTATTCAAGAATATCTCTTTCTCCTATGTGCTTTCATCCCTAACCCTAACCCTAACCCTTCCGAAAGTCGGAGAAGCTCAAGGATGGTACCGATCGATGCGCGTTACCCCATTTAGTGGGGGTAGAGCCTACTTGCAAGTCTCTCCGACCTTCACAAAAAAAGTTATTCAAGAATATCTCTTTCTCCTATGTGCTTTCATCCCTAACCCTAACCCTAACCCTTCCGAAAGTCGGAGAAGCTCAAGGATGGTACCGATCGATGCGCGCTACCCCATTTAGTGGGGGTAGAGCCTACTTGCAAGTCTCTCCGACCTTCACAAAAAAAGTTATTCAAGAATATCTCTTTCTCCTATGTGCTTTCATCCCTAACCCTAACCCTAACCCTTCCGAAAGTCGGAGAAGCTCAAGGATGGTACCGATCGATGCGCGCAACCCCATTTAGTGGGGGTAGAGCCTACTTGCAAGTCTCTCCGACCTTCACAAAAAAAGTTATTCAAGAATATCTCTTTCTCCTATGTGCTTTCATCCCTAACCCTAACCCTAACCCTTCCGAAAGTCGGAGAAGCTCAAGGATGGTACCGATCGATGCGCGCTACCCCATTTAGTGGGGGTAGAGCCTACTTGCAAGTCTCTCCGACCTTCACAAAAAAAGTTATTCAAGAATATCTCTTTCTCCTATGTGCTTTCATCCCTAACCCTAACCCTAACCCTTCCGAAAGTCGGAGAAGCTCAAGGATGGTACCGATCGATGCGCGCAACCCCATTTAGTGGGGGTAGAGCCTACTTGCAAGTCTCTCCGACCTTCACAAAAAAAGTAATTCAAGAATATCTCTTTCTCCTATGTGCTTTCATCCCTAACCCTAACCCTAACCCTTCCGAAAGTCGGAGAAGCTCAAGGATGGTACCGATCGATGCGCGCTACCCCATTTAGTGGGGGTAGAGCCTACTTGCAAGTCTCTCCGACCTTCACAAAAAAAGTTATTCAAGAATATCTCTTTCTCCTATGTGCTTTCATCCCTAACCCTAACCCTAACCCTTCCGAAAGTCGGAGAAGCTCAAGGATGGTACCGATCGATGCGCGCTACCCCATTTAGTGGGGGTAGAGCTAACTTGCAAGTCTCTCCGACCTTCACAAAAAAAGTTATTCAAGAATATCTCTTTCTCCTATGTGCTTTCATCCCTAACCCTAACCCTAACCCTTCCGAAAGTCGGAGAAGCTCAAGGATGGTACCGATCGATGCGCGCTACCCCATTTAGTGGGGGTAGAGCCTACTTGCAAGTCTCTCCGACCTTCACAAAAAAAGTTATTCAAGAATATCTCTTTCTCCTATGTGCTTTCATCCCTAACCCTAACCCTAACCCTTCCGAAAGTCGGAGAAGCTCAAGGATGGTACCGATCGATGCGCGCTACCCCATTTAGTGGGGGTAGAGCCTACTTGCAAGTCTCTCCGACCTTCACAAAAAAAGTTATTCAAGAATATCTCTTTCTCCTATGTGCTTTCATCCCTAACCCTAACCCTAACCCTTCCGAAAGTCGGAGAAGCTCAAGGATGGTACCGATCGATGCGCGCAACCCCATTTAGTGGGGGTAGAGCCTACTTGCAAGTCTCTCCGACCTTCACAAAAAAAGTTATTCAAGAATATCTCCTCAGATTTGGGGGAATTTCGTCGGTCGACCTCTTCCGAAGGTCGTACAAGCTCGGGGATGGTACCAATCGATCCGCAGGACCCAAATTAGTCCAGATGCAACCACTTTCCAAGTCTCTCCGACCTTCACAAAAAAAGTTATTCAAGAATATCTCTTTCTCCTATGTGCTTTCATCCCTAACCCTAACCCTAACCCTTCCGAAAGTCGGAGAAGCTCAAGAATGGTACCGATCGATGCGCGCTACCCCATTTAGTGGGGGTAGAGCCTACTTGCAAGTCTCTCCGACCTTCACAAAAAAAGTTATTCAAGAATATCTCTTTCTCCTATGTGCTTTCATCCCTAACCCTAACCCTAACCCTTCCGAAAGTCGGAGAAGCTCAAGGATGGTACCAATCGATGCGCGCTACCCCATTTAGTGGGGGTAGAGCCTACTTGCAAGTCTCTCCGACCTTCACAAAAAAAGTTATTCAAGAATATCTCTTTCTCCTATGTGCTTTCATCCCTAACCCTAACCCTAACCCTTCCGAAAGTCGGAGAAGCTCAAGGATGGTACCGATCGATGCGCGCAACCCCATTTAGTGGGGGTAGAGCCTACTTGCAAGTCTCTCCGACCTTCACAAAAAAAGTTATTCAAGAATATCTCCTCAGATTTGGGGGAATTTCGTCGGTCGACCTCTTCCGAAGGTCGTACAAGCTCGGGGATGGTACCAATCGATCCGCAGGACCCAAATTAGTCCAGATGCAACCACTTTCCAAGTCTCTCCGACCTTCACAAAAAAAGTTATTCAAGAATATCTCTTTCTCCTATGTGCTTTCATCCCTAACCCTAACCCTAACCCTTCCGAAAGTCGGAAAAGCTCAGGGATGGTACCGATTGATGCGCGCTACCCCATTTAGTGGGGGTAGAGCCTACTTGCAAGTCTCTCCGACCTTCACAAAAAAAGTTATTCAAGAATATCTCTTTCTCCTATGTGCTTTCATCCCTAACCCTAACCCTAACCCTTCCGAAAGTCGGAGAAGCTCAAGGATGGTACCGATCGATGCGCGCAACCCCATTTAGTGGGGGTAGAGCCTACTTGCAAGTCTCTCCGACCTTCACAAAAAAAGTTATTCAAGAATATCTCCTCAGATTTGGGGGAATTTCGTCGGTCGACCTCTTCCGAAGGTCGTACAAGCTCGGGGATGGTACCAATCGATCCGCAGGACCCAAATTAGTCCAGATGCAACCACTTTCCAAGTCTCTCCGACCTTCACAAAAAAAGTTATTCAAGAATATCTCTTTCTCCTATGTGCTTTCATCCCTAACCCTAACCCTTCCGAAAGTCGGAGAAGCTCAAGGATGGTACCGATCGATGCGCGCTACCCCATTTAGTGGGGGTAGAGCCTACTTGCAAGTCTCTCCGACCTTCACAAAAAAAGTTATTCAAGAATATCTCCTCAGATTTGGGGGAATTTCGTCGGTCGACCTCTTCCGAAGGTCGTACAAGCTCGGGGATGGTACGAATCGATCCGCAGGACCCAAATTAGTCCAGATGCAACCACTTTCCAAGTCTCTCCGACCTTCACAAAAAAAGTTATTCAAGAATATCTCTTTCTCCTATGTGCTTTCATCCCTAACCCTAACCCTAACCCTTCCGAAAGTCGGAGAAGCTCAAGGATGGTACCGATCGATGCGCGCTACCCCATTTAGTGGGGGCAGAGCCTACTTGCAAGTCTCTCCGACCTTCACAAAAAAAGTTATTCAAGAATATCTCTTTCTCCTATGTGCTTTCATCCCTAACCCTAACCCTTCCGAAAGTCGGAGAAGCTCAAGGATGGTACCGATCGATGCGCGCTACCCCATTTAGTGGGGGTAGAGCCTACTTGCAAGTCTCTCCGACCTTCACAAAAAAAGTTATTCAAGAATATCTCTTTCTCCTATGTGCTTTCATCCCTAACCCTAACCCTAACCCTTCCGAAAGTCGGAGAAGCTCAAGGATGGTACTGATCGATGCGCGCTACCCCATTTAGTGGGGGTAGAGCCTACTTGCAAGTCTCTCCGACCTTCACAAAAAAAGTTATTCAAGAATATCTCCTCAGATTTGGGGGAATTTCGTCGGTCGACCTCTTCCGAAGGTCGTACAAGCTCGGGGATGGTACCAATCGATCCGCAGGACCCAAATTAGTCCAGATGCAACCACTTTTCAAGTCTCTCCGACCTTCACAAAAAAAGTTATTCAAGAATATCTCTTTCTCCTATGTGCTTTCATCCCTAACCCTAACCCTAACCCTTCCGAAAGTCGGAGAAGCTCAAGGATGGTACCGATCGATGCGCGCTACCCCATTTAGTGGGGGTAGAGCCTACTTGCAAGTCTCTCCGACCTTCACAAAAAAAGTTATTCAAGAATATCTCTTTCTCCTATGTGCTTTCATCCCTAACCCTAACCCTAACCCTTCCGAAAGTCGGAGAAGCTCAAGGATGGTACCGATCGATGCGCGCAACCCCATTTAGTGGGGGTAGAGCCTACTTGCAAGTCTCTCCGACCTTCACAAAAAAAGTTATTCAAGAATATCTCCTCAGATTTGGGGGAATTTCGTCGGTCGACCTCTTCCGAAGGTCGTACAAGCTCGGGGATGGTACCAATCGATCCGCAGGACCCAAATTAGTCCAGATGCAACCACTTTCCAAGTCTCTCCGACCTTCACAAAAAAAGTTATTCAAGAATATCTCTTTCTCCTATGTGCTTTCATCCCTAACCCTAACCCTAACCCTTCCGAAAGTCGGAGAAGCTCAACGATGGGACCGATCGATGCGCGCTACCCCATTTAGTGGGGGTAGAGCTTACTTGCAAGTCTCTCCGACCTTCACAAAAAAAGTTATTCAAGAATATCTCTTTCTCCTATGTGCTTTCATCCCTAACCCTAACCCTAACCCTTCCGAAAGTCGGAGAAGCTCAAGGATGGTACCGATCGATGCGCGCAACCCCATTTAGTGGGGGTAGAGCCTACTTGCACGTCTCTCCGACCTTCACAAAAAAAGTTATTCAAGAATATCTCCTCAGATTTGGGGGAATTTCGTCGGTCGACCTCTTCCGAAGGTCGTACAAGCTCGGGGATGGTACCAATCGATCCGCAGGACCCAAATTAGTCCAGATGCAACCACTTTCCAAGTCTCTCCGACCTTCACAAAAAAAGTTATTCAAGAATATCTCTTTCTCCTATGTGCTTTCATCCCTAACCCTAACCCTAACCCTTCCGAAAGTCGGAGAAGCTCAAGGATGGTACCGATCGATGCGCGCTACCCCATTTAGTGGGGGTAGAGCCTACTTGCAAGTCTCTCCGACCTTCACAAAAAAAGTTATTCAAGAATATCTCTTTCTCCTATGTGCTTTCATCCCTAACCCTAACCCTAACCCTTCCGAAAGTCGGAGAAGCTCAAGGATGGTACCGATCGATGTGCGCTACCCCATTTAGTGGGGGTAGAGCCTACTTGCAAGTCTCTCCGACCTTCACAAAAAAAGTTATTCAAGAATATCTCTTTCTCCTATGTGCTTTCATCCCTAACCCTAACCCTAACCCTTCCGAAAGTCGGAGAAGCTCAAGGATGGTACCGATCGATGCGCGCTACCCCATTTAGTGGGGGTAGAGCCTACTTGCAAGTCTCTCCGACCTTCACAAAAAAAGTTATTCAAGAATATCTCTTTCTCCTATGTGCTTTCATCCCTAACCCTAACCCTAACCCTTCCGAAAGTCGGAGAAGCTCAAGGATGGTACCGATCGATGCGCGCAACCCCATTTAGTGGGGGTAGAGCCTACTTGCAAGTCTCTCCGACCTTCACAAAAAAAGTAATTCAAGAATATCTCTTTCTCCTATGTGCTTTCATCCCTAACCCTAACCCTAACCCTTCCGAAAGTCGGAGAAGCTCAAGGATGGTACCGATCGATGCGCGCTACCCCATTTAGTGGGGGTAGAGCCTACTTGCAAGTCTCTCCGACCTTCACAAAAAAAGTTATTCAAGAATATCTCTTTCTCCTATGTGCTTTCATCCCTAACCCTAACCCTAACCCTTCCGAAAGTCGGAGAAGCTCAAGGATGGTACCGATCGATGCGCGCTACCCCATTTAGTGGGGGTAGAGCCTACTTGCAAGTCTCTCCGACCTTCACAAAAAAAGTTATTCAAGAATATCTCTTTCTCCTATGTGCTTTCATCCCTAACCCTAACCCTAACCCTTCCGAAAGTCGGAGAAGCTCAAGGATGGTACCGATCGATGCGCGCTACCCCATTTAGTGGGGGTAGAGCCTACTTGCAAGTCTCTCCGACCTTCACCAAAAAAGTTATTCAAGAATATCTCTTTCTCCTATGTGCTTTCATCCCTAACCCTAACCCTAACCCTTCCGAAAGTCGGAGAAGCTCAAGGATGGTACCGATCGATGCGCGCTACCCCATTTAGTGGGGGTAGAGCCTACTTGCAAGTCTCTCCGACCTTCACAAAAAAAGTTATTCAAGAATATCTCTTTCTCCTATGTGCTTTCATCCCTAACCCTAACCCTAACCCTTCCGAAAGTCGGAGAAGCTCAAGGATGGTACCGATCGATGCGCGCTACCCCATTTAGTGGGGGTAAAGCCTACTTGCAAGTCTCTCCGACCTTCACAAAAAAAGTTATTCAAGAATATCTCCTCAGATTTGGGGGAATTTCGTCGGTCGACCTCTTCCGAAGGTCGTACAAGCTCGGGGATGGTACCAATCGATCCGCAGGACCCAAATTAGTCCAGATGCAACCACTTTCCAAGTCTCTCCGACCTTCACAAAAAAAGTTATTCAAGAATATCTCTTTCTCCTATGTGCTTTCATCCCTAACCCTAACCCTTCCGAAAGTCGGAGAAGCTCAAGGATGGTACCGATCGATGCGCGCTACCCCATTTAGTGGGGGTAGAGCCTACTTGCAAGTCTCTCCGACCTTCACAAAAAAAGTTATTCAAGAATATCTCTTTCTCCTATGTGCTTTCATCCCTAACCCTAACCCTAACCCTTCCGAAAGTCGGAGAAGCTCAAGGATGGTACTGATCGATGTGCGCAACCCCATTTAGTGGGGGTAGAGCCTACTTGCAAGTCTCTCCGACCTTCACAAAAAAAGTTATTCAAGAATATCTCCTCAGATTTGGGGGAATTTCGTCGGTCGACCTCTTCCGAAGGTCGTACAAGCTCGGGGATGGTACCAATCGATCCGCAGGACCCAAATTAGTCCAGATGCAACCACTTTCCAAGTCTCTCCGACCTTCACAAAAAAAGTTATTCAAGAATATCTCTTTCTCCTATGTGCTTTCATCCCTAACCCTAACCCTAACCCTTCCGAAAGTCGGAGAAGCTCAAGGATGGTACTGATCGATGCGCGCTACCCCATTTAGTGGGGGTAGAGCCTACTTGCAAGTCTCTCCGACCTTCACAAAAAAAGTTATTCAAGAATATCTCTTTCTCCTATGTGCTTTCATCCCTAACCCTAACCCTAACCCTTCCGAAAGTCGGAGAAGCTCAAGGATGGTACCGATCGATGCGCGCTACCCCATTTAGTGGGGGTAAAGCCTACTTGCAAGTCTCTCCGACCTTCACAAAAAAAGTTATTCAAGAATATCTCCTCAGATTTGGGGGAATTTCGTCGGTCGACCTCTTCCGAAGGTCGTACAAGCTCGGGGATGGTACCAATCGATCCGCAGGACCCAAATTAGTCCAGATGCAACCACTTTCCAAGTCTCTCCGACCTTCACAAAAAAAGTTATTCAAGAATATCTCTTTCTCCTATGTGCTTTCATCCCTAACCCTAACCCTTCCGAAAGTCGGAGAAGCTCAAAGATGGTACTGATCGATGCGCGCTACCCCATTTAGTGGGGGTAGAGCCTACTTGCAAGTCTCTCCGACCTTCACCAAAAAAGTTATTCAAGAATATCTCTTTCTCCTATGTGCTTTCATCCCTAACCCTAACCCTAACCCTTCCGAAAGTCGGAGAAGCTCAAGGATGGTACCGATCGATGCGCGCTACCCCATTTAGTGGGGGTAGAGCCTACTTGCAAGTCTCTCCGACCTTCACAAAAAAAGTTATTCAAGAATATCTCTTTCTCCTATGTGCTTTCATCCCTAACCCTAACCCTAACCCTTCCGAAAGTCGGAGAAGCTCAAGGATGGTACTGATCGATGTGCGCAACCCCATTTAGTGGGGGTAGAGCCTACTTGCAAGTCTCTCCGACCTTCACAAAAAAAGTTATTCAAGAATATCTCCTCAGATTTGGGGGAATTTCGTCGGTCGACCTCTTCCGAAGGTCGTACAAGCTCGGGGATGGTACCAATCGATCCGCAGGACCCAAATTAGTCCAGATGCAACCACTTTCCAAGTCTCTCCGACCTTCACAAAAAAAGTTATTCAAGAATATCTCTTTCTCCTATGTGCTTTCATCCCTAACCCTAACCCTAACCCTTCCGAAAGTCGGAGAAGCTCAAGGATGGTACTGATCGATGCGCGCTACCCCATTTAGTGGGGGTAGAGCCTACTTGCAAGTCTCTCCGACCTTCACAAAAAAAGTTATTCAAGAATATCTCTTTCTCCTATGTGCTTTCATCCCTAACCCTAACCCTAACCCTTCCGAAAGTCGGAGAAGCTCAAGGATGGTACCGATCGATGCGCGCTACCCCATTTAGTGGGGGTAAAGCCTACTTGCAAGTCTCTCCGACCTTCACAAAAAAAGTTATTCAAGAATATCTCCTCAGATTTGGGGGAATTTCGTCGGTCGACCTCTTCCGAAGGTCGTACAAGCTCGGGGATGGTACCAATCGATCCGCAGGACCCAAATTAGTCCAGATGCAACCACTTTCCAAGTCTCTCCGACCTTCACAAAAAAAGTTATTCAAGAATATCTCTTTCTCCTATGTGCTTTCATCCCTAACCCTAACCCTAACCCTTCCGAAAGTCGGAGAAGCTCAAGGATGGTACTGATCGATGCGCGCTACCCCATTTAGTGGGGGTAGAGCCTACTTGCAAGTCTCTCCGACCTTCACAAAAAAAGTTATTCAAGAATATCTCTTTCTCCTATGTGCTTTCATCCCTAACCCTAACCCTAACCCTTCCGAAAGTCGGAGAAGCTCAAGGATGGTACCGATCGATGCGCGCTACCCCATTTAGTGGGGGTAGAGCCTACTTGCAAGTCTCTCCGACCTTCACAAAAAAAGTTATTCAAGAATATCTCTTTCTCCTATGTGCTTTCATCCCTAACCCTAACCCTAACCCTTCCGAAAGTCGGAGAAGCTCAAGGATGGTACCGATCGATGCGCGTTACCCCATTTAGTGGGGGTAGAGCCTACTTGCAAGTCTCTCCGACCTTCACAAAAAAAGTTATTCAAGAATATCTCTTTCTCCTATGTGCTTTCATCCCTAACCCTAACCCTAACCCTTCCGAAAGTCGGAGAAGCTCAAGGATGGTACCGATCGATGCGCGCTACCCCATTTAGTGGGGGTAGAGCCTACTTGCAAGTCTCTCCGACCTTCACAAAAAAAGTTATTCAAGAATATCTCTTTCTCCTATGTGCTTTCATCCCTAACCCTAACCCTAACCCTTCCGAAAGTCGGAGAAGCTCAAGGATGGTACCGATCGATGCGCGCTACCCCATTTAGTGGGGGTAGAGCCTACTTGCAAGTCTCTCCGACCTTCACAAAAAAAGTTATTCAAGAATATCTCTTTCTCCTATGTGCTTTCATCCCTAACCCTAACCCTAACCCTTCCGAAAGTCGGAGAAGCTCAAGGATGGTACTGATCGATGCGCGCAACCCCATTTAGTGGGGGTAGAGCCTACTTGCAAGTCTCTCCGACCTTCACAAAAAAAGTTATTTAAGAATATCTCCTCAGATTTGGGGGAATTTCGTCGGTTGACCTCTTCCGAAGGTCGTACAAGCTCGGGGATGGTACCAATCGATCCGCAGGACCCAAATTAGTCCAGATGCAACCACTTTCCAAGTCTCTCCGACCTTCACAAAAAAAGTTATTCAAGAATATCTCTTTCTCCTATGTGCTTTCATCCCTAACCCTAACCCTAACCCTTCCGAAAGTCGGAGAAGCTCAAGGATGGTACCGATCGATGCGCGCTACCCCATTTAGTGGGGGTAGAGCCTATTTGCAAGTCTCTCCGACCTTCACAAAAAAAGTTATTCAAGAATATCTCTTTCTCCTATGTGCTTTCATCCCTAACCCTAACCCTAACCCTTCCGAAAGTCGGAGAAGCTCAAGGATGGTACCGATCGATGCGCGCTACCCCATTTAGTGGGGGTAGAGCCTACTTGCAAGTCTCTCCGACCTTCACAAAAAAAGTTAATCAAGAATATCTCTTTCTCCTATGTGCTTTCATCCCTAACCCTAACCCTAACCCTTCCGAAAGTCGGAGAAGCTCAAGGATGGTACTGATCGATGCGCGCTACCCCATTTAGTGGGGGTAGAGCCTACTTGCAAGTCTCTCCGACCTTCACAAAAAAAGTTATTCAAGAATATCTCCTCAGATTTGGGGGAATTTCGTCGGTCGACCTCTTCCGAAGGTCGTACAAGCTCGGGGATGGTACCAATCGATCCGCAGGACCCAAATTAGTCCAGATGCAACCACTTTCCAAGTCTCTCCGACCTTCACAAAAAAAGTTATTCAAGAATATCTCTTTCTCCTATGTGCTTTCATCCCTAACCCTAACCCTAACCCTTCCGAAAGTCGGAGAAGCTCAAGGATGGTACCGATCGATGCGCGCTACCCCATTTAGTGGGGGTAGAGCCTATTTGCAAGTCTCTCCGACCTTCACAAAAAAAGTTATTCAAGAATATCTCTTTCTCCTATGTGCTTTCATCCCTAACCCTAACCCTAACCCTTCCGAAAGTCGGAGAAGCTCAAGGATGGTACCGATCGATGCGCGCTACCCCATTTAGTGGGGGTAGAGCCTACTTGCAAGTCTCTCCGACCTTCACAAAAAAGTTAATCAAGAATATCTCTTTCTCCTATGTGCTTTCATCCCTAACCCTAACCCTAACCCTTCCGAAAGTCGGAGAAGCTCAAGGATGGTACTGATCGATGCGCGCTACCCCATTTAGTGGGGGTAGAGCCTACTTGCAAGTCTCTCCGACCTTCACAAAAAAAGTTATTCAAGAATATCTCCTCAGATTTGGGGGAATTTCGTCGGTCGACCTCTTCCGAAGGTCGTACAAGCTCGGGGATGGTACCAATCGATCCGCAGGACCCAAATTAGTCCAGATGCAACCACTTTCCAAGTCTCTCCGACCTTCACAAAAAAAGTTATTCAAGAATATCTCTTTCTCCTATGTGCTTTCATCCCTAACCCTAACCCTAACCCTTCCGAAAGTCGGAGAAGCTCAAGGATGGTACCGATCGATGCGCGCTACCCCATTTAGTGGGGGTAGAGCCTACTTGCAAGTCTCTCCGACCTTCACAAAAAAAGTTATTCAAGAATATCTCTTTCTCCTATGTGCTTTCATCCCTAACCCTAACCCTAACCCTTCCGAAAGTCGGAGAAGCTCAAGGATGGTACCGATCGATGCGCGCTACCCCATTTAGTGGGGGTAGAGCCTACTTGCAAGTCTCTCCGACCTTCACAAAAAAAGTTATTCAAGAATATCTCTTTCTCCTATGTGCTTTCATCCCTAACCCTAACCCTAACCCTTCCGAAAGTCGGAGAAGCTCAAGGATGGTACCGATCGATGCGCGCTACCCCATTTAGTGGGGGTAGAGCCTACTTGCAAGTCTCTCCGACCTTCACAAAAAAAGTTATTCAAGAATATCTCTTTCTCCTATGTGCTTTCATCCCTAACCCTAACCCTAACCCTTCCAAAAGTCGGAGAAGCTCAAGGATGGTACTGATCGATGCGCGCAACCCCATTTAGTGGGGGTAGAGCCTACTTGCAAGTCTCTCCGACCTTCAAAAAAAAAGTTATTCAAGAATATCTCCTCAGATTTGGGGGAATTTCGTCGGTCGACCTCTTCCGAAGGTCGTACAAGCTCGGGGATGGTACCAATCGATCTGCAGGACCCAAATTAGTCCAGATGCAACCACTTTCCAAGTCTCTCCGACCTTCACAAAAAAAGTTATTCAAGAATATCTCTTTCTCCTATGTGCTTTCATCCCTAACCCTAACCCTAACCCTTCCGAAAGTCGGAGAAGCTCAAGGATGGTACCGATCGATGCGCGCTACCCCATTTAGTGGGGGTAGAGCCTACTTGCAAGTCTCTCCGACCTTCACAAAAAAAGTTATTCAAGAATATCTCTTTCTCCTATGTGCTTTCATCCCTAACCCTAACCCTAACCCTTCCGAAAGTCGGAGAAGCTCAAGGATGGTACCGATCGATGCGCGCTACCCCATTTAGTGGGGGTAGAGCCTACTTGCAAGTCTCTCCGACCTTCACAAAAAAAGTTATTCAAGAATATCTCCTCAGATTTGGGGGAATTTCGTCGGTCGACCTCTTCCGAAGGTCGTACAAGCTCGGGGATGGTACCAATCGATCCGCAGGACCCAAATTAGTCCAGATGCAACCACTTTCCAAGTCTCTCCGACCTTCACAAAAACAGTTATTCAAGAATATCTCTTTCTCCTATGTGCTTTCATCCCTAACCCTAACCCTAACCCTTCCGAAAGTCGGAGAAGCTCAAGGATGGTACCGATCGATGCGCGCTACCCCATTTAGTGGGGGTAGAGCCTACTTGCAAGTCTCTCCGACCTTCACAAAAAAAGTTATTCAAGAATATCTCTTTCTCCTATGTGCTTTCATCCCTAACCCTAACCCTAACCCTTCCGAAAGTCGGAGAAGCTCAAGGATGGTACCGATCGATGCGCGCTACCCCATTTAGTGGGGGTAGAGCCTACTTGCAAGTCTCTCCGACCTTCACAAAAAAAGTTATTCAAGAATATCTCTTTCTCCTATGTGCTTTCATCCCTAACCCTAACCCTAACCCTTCCGAAAGTCGGAGAAGCTCAAGGATGGTACCGATCGATGCGCGCTACCCCATTTAGTGGGGGTAGAGCCTACTTGCAAGTCTCTCCGACCTTCACAAAAAAAGTTATTCAAGAATATCTCTTTCTCCTATGTGCTTTCATCCCTAACCCTAACCCTAACCCTTCCGAAAGTCGGAGAAGCTCAAGGATGGTACCGATCGATGCGCGCTACCCCATTTAGTGGGGGTAGAGCCTACTTGCAAGTCTCTCCGACCTTCACAAAAAAAGTTATTCAAGAATATCTCCTCAGATTTGGGGGAATTTCGTCGGTCGACCTCTTCCGAAGGTCGTACAAGCTCGGGGATGGTACCAATCGATCCGCAGGACCCAAATTAGTCCAGATGCAACCACTTTCCAAGTCTCTCCGACCTTCACAAAAAAAGTTATTCAAGAATATCTCTTTCTCCTATGTGCTTTCATCCCTAACCCTAACCCTAACCCTTCCGAAAGTCGGAGAAGCTCAAGGATGGTACTGATCGATGTGCGCTACCCCATTTAGTGGGGGTAGAGCCTACTTGCAAGTCTCTCCGACCTTCACAAAAAAAGTTATTCAAGAATATCTCTTTCTCCTATGTGCTTTCATCCCTAACCCTAACCCTAACCCTTCCGAAAGTCGGAGAAGCTCAAGGATGGTACCGATCGATGCGCGCTACCCCATTTAGTGGGGGTAGAGCCTACTTGCAAGTCTCTCCGACCTTCACAAAAAAAGTTATTCAAGAATATCTCCTCAGATTTGGGGGAATTTCGTCGGTCGACCTCTTCCGAAGGTCGTACAAGCTCGGGGATGGTACCAATCGATCCGCAGGACCCAATTTAGTCCAGATGCAACCACTTTCCAAGTCTCTCCGACCTTCACAAAAAAAGTTATTCAAGAATATCTCTTTCTCCTATGTGCTTTCATCCCTAACCCTAACCCTAACCCTTCCGAAAGTCGGAGAAGCTCAAGGATGGTACTGATCGATGCGCGCTACCCCATTTAGTGGGGGTAGAGCCTACTTGCAAGTCTCTCCGACCTTCACAAAAAAAGTTATTCAAGAATATCTCTTTCTCCTATGTGCTTTCATCCCTAACCCTAACCCTAACCCTTCCGAAAGTCGGAGAAGCTCAAGGATGGTACCGATCGATGCGCGCTACCCCATTTAGTGGGGGTAGAGCCTACTTGCAAGTCTCTCCGACCTTCACAAAAAAAGTTATTCAAGAATATCTCTTTCTCCTATGTGCTTTCATCCCTAACCCTAACCCTAACCCTTCCGAAAGTCGGAGAAGCTCAAGGATGGTACCGATCGATGCGCGCTACCCCATTTAGTGGGGGTAGAGCCTACTTGCAAGTCTCTCCGACCTTCACAAAAAAAGTTATTCAAGAATATCTCTTTCTCCTATGTGCTTTCATCCCTAACCCTAACCCTAACCCTTCCGAAAGTCGGAGAAGCTCAAGGATGGTACCGATCGATGCGCGCAACCCCATTTAGTGGGGGTAGAGCCTACTTGCAAGTCTCTCCGACCTTCACAAAAAAAGTTATTCAAGAATATCTCCTCAGATTTGGGGGAATTTCGTCGGTCGACCTCTTCCGAAGGTCGTACAAGCTCGGGGATGGTACCAATCGATCCGCAGGACCCAAATTAGTCCAGATGCAACCACTTTCCAAGTCTCTCCGACCTTCACAAAAAAAGTTATTCAAGAATATCTCTTTCTCCTATGTGCTTTCATCCCTAACCCTAACCCTAACCCTTCCGAAAGTCGGAGAAGCTCAAGGATGGTACCGATCGATGCGCGCTACCCCATTTAGTGGGGGTAGAGCCTACTTGCAAGTCTCTCCGACCTTCACAAAAAAAGTTTTTCAAGAATATCTCTTTCTCCTATGTGCTTTCATCCCTAACCCTAACCCTAACCCTTCCGAAAGTCGGAGAAGCTCAAGGATGGTACTGATCGATGCGCGCAACCCCATTTAGTGGGGGTAGAGCCTACTTGCAAGTCTCTCCGACCTTCACAAAAAAAGTTATTCAAGAATATCTCCTCAGATTTGGGGGAATTTCGTCGGTCGACCTCTTCCGAAGGTCGTACAAGCTCGGGGATGGTACCAATCGATCCGCAGGACCCAAATTAGTCCAGATGCAACCACTTTCCAAGTCTCTCCGACCTTCACAAAAAAAGTTATTCAAGAATATCTCTTTCTCCTATGTGCTTTCATCCCTAACCCTAACCCTAACCCTTCCGAAAGTCGGAGAAGCTCAAGGATGGTACCGATCGATGCGCGCTACCCCATTTAGTGGGGGTAGAGCCTACTTGCAAGTCTCTCCGACCTTCACAAAAAAAGTTATTCAAGAATATCTCTTTCTCCTATGTGCTTTCATCCCTAACCCTAACCCTAACCCTTCCGAAAGTCGGAGAAGCTCAACGATGGTACCGATCGATGCGCGCTACCCCATTTAGTGGGGGTAGAGCCTACTTGCAAGTCTCTCCGACCTTCACAAAAAAAGTTATTCAAGAATATCTCTTTCTCCTATGTGCTTTCATCCCTAACCCTAACCCTAACCCTTCCGAAAGTCGGAGAAGCTCAAGGATGGTACCGATCGATGCGCGCTACCCCATTTAGTGGGGGTAGAGCCTACTTGCAAGTCTCTCCGACCTTCACAAAAAAAGTTATTCAAGAATATCTCTTTCTCCTATGTGCTTTCATCCCTAACCCTAACCCTAACCCTTCCAAAAGTCGGAGAAGCTCAAGGATGGTACTGATCGATGCGCGCAACCCCATTTAGTGGGGGTAGAGCCTACTTGCAAGTCTCTCCGACCTTCACAAAAAAAGTTATTCAAGAATATCTCCTCAGATTTGGGGGAATTTCGTCGGTCGACCTCTTCCGAAGGTCGTACAAGCTCGGGGATGGTACCAATCGATCTGCAGGACCCAAATTAGTCCAGATGCAACCACTTTCCAAGTCTCTCCGACCTTCACAAAAAAAGTTATTCAAGAATATCTCTTTCTCCTATGTGCTTTCATCCCTAACCCTAACCCTAACCCTTCCGAAAGTCGGAGAAGCTCAAGGATGGTACCGATCGATGCGCGCTACCCCATTTAGTGGGGGTAGAGCCTACTTGCAAGTCTCTCCGACCTTCACAAAAAAAGTTATTCAAGAATATCTCTTTCTCCTATGTGCTTTCATCCCTAACCCTAACCCTAACCCTTCCGAAAGTCGGAGAAGCTCAAGGATGGTACCGATCGATGCGCGCTACCCCATTTAGTGGGGGTAGAGCCTACTTGCAAGTCTCTCCGACCTTCACAAAAAAAGTTATTCAAGAATATCTCCTCAGATTTGGGGGAATTTCGTCGGTCGACCTCTTCCGAAGGTCGTACAAGCTCGGGGATGGTACCAATCGATCCGCAGGACCCAAATTAGTCCAGATGCAACCACTTTCCAAGTCTCTCCGACCTTCACAAAAAAAGTTATTCAAGAATATCTCTTTCTCCTATGTGCTTTCATCCCTAACCCTAACCCTAACCCTTCCGAAAGTCGGAGAAGCTCAAGGATGGTACCGATCGATGCGCGCTACCCCATTTAGTGGGGGTAGAGCCTACTTGCAAGTCTCTCCGACCTTCACAAAAAAAGTTATTCAAGAATATCTCTTTCTCCTATGTGCTTTCATCCCTAACCCTAACCCTAACCCTTCCGAAAGTCGGAGAAGCTCAAGGATGGTACCGATCGATGCGCGCTACCCCATTTAGTGGGGGTAGAGCCTACTTGCAAGTCTCTCCGACCTTCACAAAAAAAGTTATTCAAGAATATCTCTTTCTCCTATGTGCTTTCATCCCTAACCCTAACCCTAACCCTTCCGAAAGTCGGAGAAGCTCAAGGATGGTACCGATCGATGCGCGCTACCCCATTTAGTGGGGGTAGAGCCTACTTGCAAGTCTCTCCGACCTTCACAAAAAAAGTTATTCAAGAATATCTCTTTCTCCTATGTGCTTTCATCCCTAACCCTAACCCTAACCCTTCCGAAAGTCGGAGAAGCTCAAGGATGGTACCGATCGATGCGCGCTACCCCATTTAGTGGGGGTAGAGCCTACTTGCAAGTCTCTCCGACCTTCACAAAAAAAGTTATTCAAGAATATCTCCTCAGATTTGGGGGAATTTCGTCGGTCGACCTCTTCCGAAGGTCGTACAAGCTCGGGGATGGTACCAATCGATCCGCAGGACCCAAATTAGTCCAGATGCAACCACTTTCCAAGTCTCTCCGACCTTCACAAAAAAAGTTATTCAAGAATATCTCTTTCTCCTATGTGCTTTCATCCCTAACCCTAACCCTAACCCTTCCGAAAGTCGGAGAAGCTCAAGGATGGTACTGATCGATGTGCGCTACCCCATTTAGTGGGGGTAGAGCCTACTTGCAAGTCTCTCCGACCTTCACAAAAAAAGTTATTCAAGAATATCTCTTTCTCCTATGTGCTTTCATCCCTAACCCTAACCCTAACCCTTCCGAAAGTCGGAGAAGCTCAAGGATGGTACCGATCGATGCGCGCTACCCCATTTAGTGGGGGTAGAGCCTACTTGCAAGTCTCTCCGACCTTCACAAAAAAAGTTATTCAAGAATATCTCCTCAGATTTGGGGGAATTTCGTCGGTCGACCTCTTCCGAAGGTCGTACAAGCTCGGGGATGGTACCAATCGATCCGCAGGACCCAATTTAGTCCAGATGCAACCACTTTCCAAGTCTCTCCGACCTTCACAAAAAAAGTTATTCAAGAATATCTCTTTCTCCTATGTGCTTTCATCCCTAACCCTAACCCTAACCCTTCCGAAAGTCGGAGAAGCTCAAGGATGGTACTGATCGATGCGCGCTACCCCATTTAGTGGGGGTAGAGCCTACTTGCAAGTCTCTCCGACCTTCACAAAAAAAGTTATTCAAGAATATCTCTTTCTCCTATGTGCTTTCATCCCTAACCCTAACCCTAACCCTTCCGAAAGTCGGAGAAGCTCAAGGATGGTACCGATCGATGCGCGCTACCCCATTTAGTGGGGGTAGAGCCTACTTGCAAGTCTCTCCGACCTTCACAAAAAAAGTTATTCAAGAATATCTCTTTCTCCTATGTGCTTTCATCCCTAACCCTAACCCTAACCCTTCCGAAAGTCGGAGAAGCTCAAGGATGGTACCGATCGATGCGCGCTACCCCATTTAGTGGGGGTAGAGCCTACTTGCAAGTCTCTCCGACCTTCACAAAAAAAGTTATTCAAGAATATCTCTTTCTCCTATGTGCTTTCATCCCTAACCCTAACCCTAACCCTTCCGAAAGTCGGAGAAGCTCAAGGATGGTACCGATCGATGCGCGCTACCCCATTTAGTGGGGGTAGAGCCTACTTGCAAGTCTCTCCGACCTTCACAAAAAAAGTTATTCAAGAATATCTCTTTCTCCTATGTGCTTTCATCCCTAACCCTAACCCTAACCCTTCCGAAAGTCGGAGAAGCTCAAGGATGGTACCGATCGATGCGCGCTACCCCATTTAGTGGGGGTAGAGCCTACTTGCAAGTCTCTCCGACCTTCACAAAAAAAGTTATTCAAGAATATCTCTTTCTCCTATGTGCTTTCATCCCTAACCCTAACCCTAACCCTTCCGAAAGTCGGAGAAGCTCAAGGATGGTACCGATCGATGCGCGCTACCCCATTTAGTGGGGGTAGAGCCTACTTGCAAGTCTCTCCGACCTTCACAAAAAAAGTTATTCAAGAATATCTCTTTCTCCTATGTGCTTTCATCCCTAACCCTAACCCTAACCCTTCCGAAAGTCGGAGAAGCTCAAGGATGGTACTGATCGATGCGCGCAACCCCATTTAGTGGGGGTAGAGCCTACTTGCAAGTCTCTCCGACCTTCACAAAAAAAGTTATTCAAGAATATCTCCTCAGATTTGGGGGAATTTCGTCGGTCGACCTCTTCCGAAGGTCGTACAAGCTCGGGGATGGTACCAATCGATCCGCAGGACCCAAATTAGTCCAGATGCAACCACTTTCCAAGTCTCTCCGACCTTCACAAAAAAAGTTATTCAAGAATATCTCTTTCTCCTATGTGCTTTCATCCCTAACCCTAACCCTAACCCTTCCAAAAGTCGGAGAAGCTCAAGGATGGTACCGATCGATGCGCGCTACCCCATTTAGTGGGGGTAGAGCCTACTTGCAAGTCTCTCCGACCTTCACAAAAAAAGTTATTCAAGAATATCTCTTTCTCCTATGTGCTTTCATCCCTAACCCTAACCCTAACCCTTCCGAAAGTCGGAGAAGCTCAAGGATGGTACCGATCGATGCGCGCTACCCCATTTAGTGGGGGTAGAGCCTATTTGCAAGTCTCTCCGACCTTCACAAAAAAAGTTATTCAAGAATATCTCTTTCTCCTATGTGCTTTCATCCCTAACCCTAACCCTAACCCTTCCGAAAGTCGGAGAAGCTCAAGGATGGTACCGATCGATGCGCGCTACCCCATTTAGTGGGGGTAGAGCCTACTTGCAAGTCTCTCCGACCTTCACAAAAAAAGTTATTCAAGAATATCTCTTTCTCCTATGTGCTTTCATCCCTAACCCTAACCCTAACCCTTCCGAAAGTCGGAGAAGCTCAAGGATGGTACTGATCGATGCGCGCAACCCCATTTAGTGGGGGTAGAGCCTACTTGCAAGTCTCTCCGACCTTCACAAAAAAAGTTATTCAAGAATATCTCCTCAGATTTGGGGGAATTTCGTCGGTCGACCTCTTCCGAAGGTCGTACAAGCTCGGGGATGGTACCAATCGATCCGCAGGACCCAAATTAGTCCAGATGCAACCACTTTCCAAGTCTCTCCGACCTTCACAAAAAAAGTTATTCAAGAATATCTCTTTCTCCTATGTGCTTTCATCCCTAACCCTAACCCTAACCCTTCCGAAAGTCGGAGAAGCTCAAGGATGGTACCGATCGATGCGCGCTACCCCATTTAGTGGGGGTAGAGCCTACTTGCAAGTCTCTCCGACCTTCACAAAAAAAGTTATTCAAGAATATCTCTTTCTCCTATGTGCTTTCATCCCTAACCCTAACCCTAACCCTTCCGAAAGTCGGAGAAGCTCAAGGATGGTACCGATCGATGCGCGCAACCCCATTTAGTGGGGGTAGAGCCTACTTGCAAGTCTCTCCGACCTTCACAAAAAAGGTTATTCAAGAATATCTCCTCAGATTTGGGGGAATTTCGTCGGTCGACCTCTTCCGAAGGTCGTACAAGCTCGGAGATGGTACCAATCGATCCGCAGGACCCAAATTAGTCCAGATGCAACCACTTTCCAAGTCTCTCCGACCTTCACAAAAAAAGTTATTCAAGAATATCTCTTTCTCCTATGTGCTTTCATCCCTAACCCTAACCCTAACCCTTCCGAAAGTCGGAGAAGCTCAAGGATGGTACCGATCGATGCGCGCTACCCCATTTAGTGGGGGTAGAGCCTACTTGCAAGTCTCTCCGACCTTCACAAAAAAAGTTATTCAAGAATATCTCTTTCTCCTATGTGCTTTCATCCCTAACCCTAACCCTAACCCTTCCGAAAGTCGGAGAAGCTCAAGGATGGTACCGATCGATGCGAGCAACCCCATTTAGTGGGGGTAGAGCCTACTTGCAAGTCTCTCCGACCTTCACAAAAAAGGTTATTCAAGAATATCTCCTCAGATTTGGGGGAATTTCGTCGGTCGACCTCTTCCGAAGGTCGTACAAGCTCGGGGATGGTACCAATCGATCCGCAGGACCCAAATTAGTCCAGATGCAACCACTTTCCAAGTCTCTCCGACCTTCACAAAAAAAGTTATTCAAGAATATCTCTTTCTCCTATGTGCTTTCATCCCTAACCCTAACCCTAACCCTTCCGAAAGTCGGAGAAGCTCAAGGATGGTACCGATCGATGCGCGCTACCCCATTTAGTGGGGGTAGAGCCTACTTGCAAGTCTCTCCGACCTTCACAAAAAAAGTTATTCAAGAATATCTCTTTCTCCTATGTGCTTTCATCCCTAACCCTAACCCTAACCCTTCCGAAAGTCGGAGAAGCTCAAGGATGGTACCGATCGATGCGCGCTACCCCATTTAGTGGGAGTAGAGCCTACTTGCAAGTCTCTCCGACCTTCACAAAAAAAGTTATTCAAGAATATCTCTTTCTCCTATGTGCTTTCATCCCTAACCCTAACCCTAACCCTTCCGAAAGTCGGAGAAGCTCAAGGATGGTACCGATCGATGCGCGCTACCCCATTTAGTGGGGGTAGAGCCTACTTGCAAGTCTCTCCGACCTTCACAAAAAAAGTTATTCAAGAATATCTCTTTCTCCTATGTGCTTTCATCCCTAACCCTAACCCTAACCCTTCCGAAAGTCGGAGAAGCTCAAGGATGGTACTGATCGATGCGCGCAACCCCATTTAGTGGGGGTAGAGCCTACTTGCAAGTCTCTCCGACCTTCACAAAAAAAGTTATTCAAGAATATCTCCTCAGATTTGGGGGAATTTCGTCGGTCGACCTCTTCCGAAGGTCGTACAAGCTCGGGGATGGTACCAATCGATCTGCAGGACCCAAATTAGTCCAGATGCAACCACTTTCCAAGTCTCTCCGACCTTCACAAAAAAAGTTATTCAAGAATATCTCTTTCTCCTATGTGCTTTCATCCCTAACCCTAACCCTAACCCTTCCGAAAGTCGGAGAAGCTCAAGGATGGTACCGATCGATGCGTGCTACCCCATTTAGTGGGGGTAGAGCCTACTTGCAAGTCTCTCCGACCTTCACAAAAAAAGTTATTCAAGAATATCTCTTTCTCCTATGTGCTTTCATCCCTAACCCTAACCCTAACCCTTCCGAAAGTCGGAGAAGCTCAAGGATGGTACTGATCGATGCGCGCTACCCCATTTAGTGGGGGTAGAGCCTATTTGCAAGTCTCTCCGACCTTCACAAAAAAAGTTATTCAAGAATATCTCTTTCTCCTATGTGCTTTCATCCCTAACCCTAACCCTAACCCTTCCGAAAGTCGGAGAAGCTCAAGGATGGTACCGATCGATGCGCGCTACCCCATTTAGTGGGGGTAGAGCCTACTTGCAAGTCTCTCCGACCTTCACAAAAAAAGTTATTCAAGAATATCTCTTTCTCCTATGTGCTTTCATCCCTAACCCTAACCCTAACCCTTCCGAAAGTCGGAGAAGCTCAAGGATGGTACTGATCGATGCGCGCAACCCCATTTAGTGGGGGTAGAGCCTACTTGCAAGTCTCTCCGACCTTCACAAAAAAAGTTATTCAAGAATATCTCCTCAGATTTGGGGGAATTTCGTCGGTCGACCTCTTCCGAAGGTCGTACAAGCTCGGGGATGGTACCAATCGATCCGCAGGACCCAAATTAGTCCAGATGCAACCACTTTCCAAGTCTCTCCGACCTTCACAAAAAAAGTTATTCAAGAATATCTCTTTCTCCTATGTGCTTTCATCCCTAACCCTAACCCTAACCCTTCCGAAAGTCGGAGAAGCTCAAGGATGGTACCGATCGATGCGCGCTACCCCATTTAGTGGGGGTAGAGCCTACTTGCAAGTCTCTCCGACCTTCACAAAAAAGGTTATTCAAGAATATCTCCTCAGATTTGGGGGAATTTCGTCGGTCGACCTCTTCCGAAGGTCGTACAAGCTCGGGGATGGTACCAATCGATCCGCAGGACCCAAATTAGTCCAGATGCAACCACTTTCCAAGTCTCTCCGACCTTCACAAAAAAAGTTATTCAAGAATATCTCTTTCTCCTATGTGCTTTCATCCCTAACCCTAACCCTAACCCTTCCGAAAGTCGGAGAAGCTCAAGGATGGTACCGATCGATGCGCGCTACCCCATTTAGTGGGGGTAGAGCCTACTTGCAAGTCTCTCCGACCTTCACAAAAAAAGTTATTCAAGAATATCTCTTTCTCCTATGTGCTTTCATCCCTAACCCTAACCCTAACCCTTCCGAAAGTCGGAGAAGCTCAAGGATGGTACCGATCGATGCGCGCTACCCCATTTAGTGGGAGTAGAGCCTACTTGCAAGTCTCTCCGACCTTCACAAAAAAAGTTATTCAAGAATATCTCTTTCTCCTATGTGCTTTCATCCCTAACCCTAACCCTAACCCTTCCGAAAGTCGGAGAAGCTCAAGGATGGTACCGATCGATGCGCGCTACCCCATTTAGTGGGGGTAGAGCCTACTTGCAAGTCTCTCCGACCTTCACAAAAAAAGTTATTCAAGAATATCTCTTTCTCCTATGTGCTTTCATCCCTAACCCTAACCCTAACCCTTCCGAAAGTCGGAGAAGCTCAAGGATGGTACTGATCGATGCGCGCAACCCCATTTAGTGGGGGTAGAGCCTACTTGCAAGTCTCTCCGACCTTCACAAAAAAAGTTATTCAAGAATATCTCCTCAGATTTGGGGGAATTTCGTCGGTCGACCTCTTCCGAAGGTCGTACAAGCTCGGGGATGGTACCAATCGATCTGCAGGACCCAAATTAGTCCAGATGCAACCACTTTCCAAGTCTCTCCGACCTTCACAAAAAAAGTTATTCAATAATATCTCTTTCTCCTATGTGCTTTCATCCCTAACCCTAACCCTAACCCTTCCGAAAGTCGGAGAAGCTCAAGGATGGTACCGATCGATGCGTGCTACCCCATTTAGTGGGGGTAGAGCCTACTTGCAAGTCTCTCCGACCTTCACAAAAAAAGTTATTCAAGAATATCTCTTTCTCCTATGTGCTTTCATCCCTAACCCTAACCCTAACCCTTCCGAAAGTCGGAGAAGCTCAAGGATGGTACTGATCGATGCGCGCTACCCCATTTAGTGGGGGTAGAGCCTATTTGCAAGTCTCTCCGACCTTCACAAAAAAAGTTATTCAAGAATATCTCTTTCTCCTATGTGCTTTCATCCCTAACCCTAACCCTAACCCTTCCGAAAGTCGGAGAAGCTCAAGGATGGTACCGATCGATGCGCGCTACCCCATTTAGTGGGGGTAGAGCCTACTTGCAAGTCTCTCCGACCTTCACAAAAAAAGTTATTCAAGAATATCTCTTTCTCCTATGTGCTTTCATCCCTAACCCTAACCCTAACCCTTCCGAAAGTCGGAGAAGCTCAAGGATGGTACTGATCGATGCGCGCAACCCCATTTAGTGGGGGTAGAGCCTACTTGCAAGTCTCTCCGACCTTCACAAAAAAAGTTATTCAAGAATATCTCCTCAGATTTGGGGGAATTTCGTCGGTCGACCTCTTCCGAAGGTCGTACAAGCTCGGGGATGGTACCAATCGATCCGCAGGACCCAAATTAGTCCAGATGCAACCACTTTCCAAGTCTCTCCGACCTTCACAAAAAAAGTTATTCAAGAATATCTCTTTCTCCTATGTGCTTTCATCCCTAACCCTAACCCTAACCCTTCCGAAAGTCGGAGAAGCTCAAGGATGGTACCGATCGATGCGCGCTACCCCATTTAGTGGGGGTAGAGCCTACTTGCAAGTCTCTCCGACCTTCACAAAAAAAGTTATTCAAGAATATCTCTTTCTCCTATGTGCTTTCATCCCTAACCCTAACCCTAACCCTTCCGAAAGTCGGAGAAGCTCAAGGATGGTACTGATCGATGCGCGCAACCCCATTTAGTGGGGGTAGAGCCTACTTGCAAGTCTCTCCGACCTTCACAAAAAAAGTTATTCAAGAATATCTCCTCAGATTTGGGGGAATTTCGTCGGTCGACCTCTTCCGAAGGTCGTACAAGCTCGGGGATGGTACCAATCGATCTGCAGGACCCAAATTAGTCCAGATGCAACCACTTTCCAAGTCTCTCCGACCTTCACAAAAAAAGTTATTCAATAATATCTCTTTCTCCTATGTGCTTTCATCCCTAACCCTAACCCTAACCCTTCCGAAAGTCGGAGAAGCTCAAGGATGGTACCGATCGATGCGTGCTACCCCATTTAGTGGGGGTAGAGCCTACTTGCAAGTCTCTCCGACCTTCACAAAAAAAGTTATTCAAGAATATCTCTTTCTCCTATGTGCTTTCATCCCTAACCCTAACCCTAACCCTTCCGAAAGTCGGAGAAGCTCAAGGATGGTACTGATCGATGCGCGCTACCCCATTTAGTGGGGGTAGAGCCTATTTGCAAGTCTCTCCGACCTTCACAAAAAAAGTTATTCAAGAATATCTCTTTCTCCTATGTGCTTTCATCCCTAACCCTAACCCTAACCCTTCCGAAAGTCGGAGAAGCTCAAGGATGGTACCGATCGATGCGCGCTACCCCATTTAGTGGGGGTAGAGCCTACTTGCAAGTCTCTCCGACCTTCACAAAAAAAGTTATTCAAGAATATCTCTTTCTCCTATGTGCTTTCATCCCTAACCCTAACCCTAACCCTTCCGAAAGTCGGAGAAGCTCAAGGATGGTACTGATCGATGCGCGCAACCCCATTTAGTGGGGGTAGAGCCTACTTGCAAGTCTCTCCGACCTTCACAAAAAAAGTTATTCAAGAATATCTCCTCAGATTTGGGGGAATTTCGTCGGTCGACCTCTTCCGAAGGTCGTACAAGCTCGGGGATGGTACCAATCGATCCGCAGGACCCAAATTAGTCCAGATGCAACCACTTTCCAAGTCTCTCCGACCTTCACAAAAAAAGTTATTCAAGAATATCTCTTTCTCCTATGTGCTTTCATCCCTAACCCTAACCCTAACCCTTCCGAAAGTCGGAGAAGCTCAAGGATGGTACCGATCGATGCGCGCTACCCCATTTAGTGGGGGTAGAGCCTACTTGCAAGTCTCTCCGACCTTCACAAAAAAAGTTATTCAAGAATATCTCTTTCTCCTATGTGCTTTCATCCCTAACCCTAACCCTAACCCTTCCGAAAGTCGGAGAAGCTCAAGGATGGTACCGATCGATGCGCGCAACCCCATTTAGTGGGGGTAGAGCCTACTTGCAAGTCTCTCCGACCTTCACAAAAAAGGTTATTCAAAAATATCTCCTCAGATTTGGGGGAATTTCGTCGGTCGACCTCTTCCGAAGGTCGTACAAGCTCAGGGATGGTACCAATCGATCCGCAGGACCCAAATTAGTCCAGATGCAACCACTTTCCAAGTCTCTCCGACCTTCACAAAAAAAGTTATTCAAGAATATCTCTTTCTCCTATGTGCTTTCATCCCTAACCCTAACCCTAACCCTTCCGAAAGTCGGAGAAGCTCAAGGATGGTACCGATCGATGCGCGCTACCCCATTTAGTGGGGGTAGAGCCTACTTGCAAGTCTCTCCGACCTTCACAAAAAAAGTTATTCAAGAATATCTCTTTCTCCTATGTGCTTTCATCCCTAACCCTAACCCTAACCCTTCCGAAAGTCGGAGAAGCTCAAGGATGGTACCGATCGATGCGCGCAACCCCATTTAGTGGGGGTAGAGCCTACTTGCAAGTCTCTCCGACCTTCACAAAAAAGGTTATTCAAGAATATCTCCTCAGATTTGGGGGAATTTCGTCGGTCGACCTCTTCCGAAGGTCGTACAAGCTCGGGGATGGTACCAATCGATCCGCAGGACCCAAATTAGTCCAGATGCAACCACTTTCCAAGTCTCTCCGACCTTCACAAAAAAAGTTATTCAAGAATATCTCTTTCTCCTATGTGCTTTCATCCCTAACCCTAACCCTAACCCTTCCGAAAGTCGGAGAAGCTCAAGGATGGTACCGATCGATGCGCGCTACCCCATTTAGTGGGGGTAGAGCCTACTTGCAAGTCTCTCCGACCTTCACAAAAAAAGTTATTCAAGAATATCTCCTCAGATTTGGGGGAATTTCGTCGGTCGACCTCTTCCGAAGGTCGTACAAGCTCGGGGATGGTACCAATCGATCCGCAGGACCCAAATTAGTCCAGATGCAACCACTTTCCAAGTCTCTCCGACCTTCACAAAAAAAGTTATTCAAGAATATCTCTTTCTCCTATGTGCTTTCATCCCTAACCCTAACCCTAACCCTTCCGAAAGTCGGAGAAGCTCAAGGATGGTACCGATCGATGCGCGCTACCCCATTTAGTGGGGGTAGAGCCTACTTGCAAGTCTCTCCGACCTTCACAAAAAAAGTTATTCAAGAATATCTCTTTCTCCTATGTGCTTTCATCCCTAACCCTAACCCTAACCCTTCCGAAAGTCGGAGAAGCTCAAGGATGGTACCGATCGATGCGCGCTACCCCATTTAGTGGGGGTAGAGCCTACTTGCAAGTCTCTCCGACCTTCACAAAAAAAGTTATTCAAGAATATCTCTTTCTCCTATGTGCTTTCATCCCTAACCCTAACCCTAACCCTTCCGAAAGTCGGAGAAGCTCAAGGATGGTACCGATCGATGCGCGCTACCCCATTTAGTGGGGGTAGAGCCTACTTGCAAGTCTCTCCGACCTTCACAAAAAAAGTTATTCAAGAATATCTCTTTCTCCTATGTGCTTTCATCCCTAACCCTAACCCTAACCCTTCCAAAAGTCGGAGAAGCTCAAGGATGGTACTGATCGATGCGCGCTACCCCATTTAGTGGGGGTAGAGCCTATTTGCAAGTCTCTCCGACCTTCACAAAAAAAGTTATTCAAGAATATCTCTTTCTCCTATGTGCTTTCATCCCTAACCCTAACCCTAACCCTTCCGAAAGTCGGAGAAGCTCAAGGATGGTACCGATCGATGCGCGCTACCCCATTTAGTGGGGGTAGAGCCTACTTGCAAGTCTCTCCGACCTTCACAAAAAAAGTTATTCAAGAATATCTCTTTCTCCTATGTGCTTTCATCCCTAACCCTAACCCTAACCCTTCCGAAAGTCGGAGAAGCTCAAGGATGGTACTGATCGATGCGCGCAACCCCATTTAGTGGGGGTAGAGCCTACTTGCAAGTCTCTCCGACCTTCACAAAAAAAGTTATTCAAGAATATCTCCTCAGATTTGGGGGAATTTCGTCGGTCGACCTCTTCCGAAGGTCGTACAAGCTCGGGGATGGTACCAATCGATCCGCAGGACCCAAATTAGTCCAGATGCAACCACTTTCCAAGTCTCTCCGACCTTCACAAAAAAAGTTATTCAAGAATATCTCTTTCTCCTATGTGCTTTCATCCCTAACCCTAACCCTAACCCTTCCGAAAGTCGGAGAAGCTCAAGGATGGTACCGATCGATGCGCGCTACCCCATTTAGTGGGGGTAGAGCCTACTTGCAAGTCTCTCCGACCTTCACAAAAAAAGTTATTCAAGAATATCTCTTTCTCCTATGTGCTTTCATCCCTAACCCTAACCCTAACCCTTCCGAAAGTCGGAGAAGCTCAAGGATGGTACCGATCGATGCGCGCTACCCCATTTAGTGGGGGTAGAGCCTACTTGCAAGTCTCTCCGACCTTCACAAAAAAAGTTATTCAAGAATATCTCTTTCTCCTATGTGCTTTCATCCCTAACCCTAACCCTAACCCTTCCGAAAGTCGGAGAAGCTCAAGGATGGTACCGATCGATGCGCGCAACCCCATTTAGTGGGGGTAGAGCCTACTTGCAAGTCTCTCCGACCTTCACAAAAAAGGTTATTCAAAAATATCTCCTCAGATTTGGGGGAATTTCGTCGGTCGACCTCTTCCGAAGGTCGTACAAGCTCAGGGATGGTACCAATCGATCCGCAGGACCCAAATTAGTCCAGATGCAACCACTTTCCAAGTCTCTCCGACCTTCACAAAAAAAGTTATTCAAGAATATCTCTTTCTCCTATGTGCTTTCATCCCTAACCCTAACCCTAACCCTTCCGAAAGTCGGAGAAGCTCAAGGATGGTACCGATCGATGCGCGCTACCCCATTTAGTGGGGGTAGAGCCTACTTGCAAGTCTCTCCGACCTTCACAAAAAAAGTTATTCAAGAATATCTCTTTCTCCTATGTGCTTTCATCCCTAACCCTAACCCTAACCCTTCCGAAAGTCGGAGAAGCTCAAGGATGGTACCGATCGATGCGCGCAACCCCATTTAGTGGGGGTAGAGCCTACTTGCAAGTCTCTCCGACCTTCACAAAAAAGGTTATTCAAGAATATCTCCTCAGATTTGGGGGAATTTCGTCGGTCGACCTCTTCCGAAGGTCGTACAAGCTCGGGGATGGTACCAATCGATCCGCAGGACCCAAATTAGTCCAGATGCAACCACTTTCCAAGTCTCTCCGACCTTCACAAAAAAAGTTATTCAAGAATATCTCTTTCTCCTATGTGCTTTCATCCCTAACCCTAACCCTAACCCTTCCGAAAGTCGGAGAAGCTCAAGGATGGTACCGATCGATGCGCGCTACCCCATTTAGTGGGGGTAGAGCCTACTTGCAAGTCTCTCCGACCTTCACAAAAAAAGTTATTCAAGAATATCTCCTCAGATTTGGGGGAATTTCGTCGGTCGACCTCTTCCGAAGGTCGTACAAGCTCGGGGATGGTACCAATCGATCCGCAGGACCCAAATTAGTCCAGATGCAACCACTTTCCAAGTCTCTCCGACCTTCACAAAAAAAGTTATTCAAGAATATCTCTTTCTCCTATGTGCTTTCATCCCTAACCCTAACCCTAACCCTTCCGAAAGTCGGAGAAGCTCAAGGATGGTACCGATCGATGCGCGCTACCCCATTTAGTGGGGGTAGAGCCTACTTGCAAGTCTCTCCGACCTTCACAAAAAAAGTTATTCAAGAATATCTCTTTCTCCTATGTGCTTTCATCCCTAACCCTAACCCTAACCCTTCCGAAAGTCGGAGAAGCTCAAGGATGGTACCGATCGATGCGCGCTACCCCATTTAGTGGGGGTAGAGCCTACTTGCAAGTCTCTCCGACCTTCACAAAAAAAGTTATTCAAGAATATCTCTTTCTCCTATGTGCTTTCATCCCTAACCCTAACCCTAACCCTTCCGAAAGTCGGAGAAGCTCAAGGATGGTACCGATCGATGCGCGCTACCCCATTTAGTGGGGGTAGAGCCTACTTGCAAGTCTCTCCGACCTTCACAAAAAAAGTTATTCAAGAATATCTCTTTCTCCTATGTGCTTTCATCCCTAACCCTAACCCTAACCCTTCCAAAAGTCGGAGAAGCTCAAGGATGGTACTGATCGATGCGCGCTACCCCATTTAGTGGGGGTAGAGCCTATTTGCAAGTCTCTCCGACCTTCACAAAAAAAGTTATTCAAGAATATCTCTTTCTCCTATGTGCTTTCATCCCTAACCCTAACCCTAACCCTTCCGAAAGTCGGAGAAGCTCAAGGATGGTACCGATCGATGCGCGCTACCCCATTTAGTGGGGGTAGAGCCTACTTGCAAGTCTCTCCGACCTTCACAAAAAAAGTTATTCAAGAATATCTCTTTCTCCTATGTGCTTTCATCCCTAACCCTAACCCTAACCCTTCCGAAAGTCGGAGAAGCTCAAGGATGGTACTGATCGATGCGCGCAACCCCATTTAGTGGGGGTAGAGCCTACTTGCAAGTCTCTCCGACCTTCACAAAAAAAGTTATTCAAGAATATCTCCTCAGATTTGGGGGAATTTCGTCGGTCGACCTCTTCCGAAGGTCGTACAAGCTCGGGGATGGTACCAATCGATCCGCAGGACCCAAATTAGTCCAGATGCAACCACTTTCCAAGTCTCTCCGACCTTCACAAAAAAAGTTATTCAAGAATATCTCTTTCTCCTATGTGCTTTCATCCCTAACCCTAACCCTAACCCTTCCGAAAGTCGGAGAAGCTCAAGGATGGTACCGATCGATGCGCGCTACCCCATTTAGTGGGGGTAGAGCCTACTTGCAAGTCTCTCCGACCTTCACAAAAAAAGTTATTCAAGAATATCTCTTTCTCCTATGTGCTTTCATCCCTAACCCTAACCCTTCCGAAAGTCGGAGAAGCTCAAGGATGGTACCGATCGATGCGCGCAACCCCATTTAGTGGGGGTAGAGCCTACTTGCAAGTCTCTCCGACCTTCACAAAAAAGGTTATTCAAGAATATCTCCTCAGATTTGGGGGAATTTCGTCGGTCGACCTCTTCCGAAGGTCGTACAAGCTCAGGGATGGTACCAATCGATCCGCAGGACCCAAATTAGTCCAGATGCAACCACTTTCCAAGTCTCTCCGACCTTCACAAAAAAAGTTATTCAAGAATATCTCTTTCTCCTATGTGCTTTCATCCCTAACCCTAACCCTAACCCTTCCGAAAGTCGGAGAAGCTCAAGGATGGTACCGATCGATGCGCGCTACCCCATTTAGTGGGGGTAGAGCCTACTTGCAAGTCTCTCCGACCTTCACAAAAAAAGTTATTCAAGAATATCTCTTTCTCCTATGTGCTTTCATCCCTAACCCTAACCCTAACCCTTCCGAAAGTCGGAGAAGCTCAAGGATGGTACCGATCGATGCGCGCAACCCCATTTAGTGGGGGTAGAGCCTACTTGCAAGTCTCTCCGACCTTCACAAAAAAGGTTATTCAAGAATATCTCCTCAGATTTGGGGGAATTTCGTCGGTCGACCTCTTCCAAAGGTCGTACAAGCTCGGGGATGGTACCAATCGATCCGCAGGACCCAAATTAGTCCAGATGCAACCACTTTCCAAGTCTCTCCGACCTTCACAAAAAAAGTTATTCAAGAATATCTCTTTCTCCTATGTGCTTTCATCCCTAACCCTAACCCTAACCCTTCCGAAAGTCGGAGAAGCTCAAGGATGGTACCGATCGATGCGCGCTACCCCATTTAGTGGGGGTAGAGCCTACTTGCAAGTCTCTCCGACCTTCACAAAAAAAGTTATTCAAGAATATCTCCTCAGATTTGGGGGAATTTCGTCGGTCGACCTCTTCCGAAGGTCGTACAAGCTCGGGGATGGTACCAATCGATCCGCAGGACCCAAATTAGTCCAGATGCAACCACTTTCCAAGTCTCTCCGACCTTCACAAAAAAAGTTATTCAAGAATATCTCTTTCTCCTATGTGCTTTCATCCCTAACCCTAACCCTAACCCTTCCGAAAGTCGGAGAAGCTCAAGGATGGTACCGATCGATGCGCGCTACCCCATTTAGTGGGGGTAGAGCCTACTTGCAAGTCTCTCCGACCTTCACAAAAAAAGTTATTCAAGAATATCTCTTTCTCCTATGTGCTTTCATCCCTAACCCTAACCCTAACCCTTCCGAAAGTCGGAGAAGCTCAAGGATGGTACCGATCGATGCGCGCAACCCCATTTAGTGGGGGTAGAGCCTACTTGCAAGTCTCTCCGACCTTCACAAAAAAGGTTATTCAAGAATATCTCCTCAGATTTGGGGGAATTTCGTCGGTCGACCTCTTCCGAAGGTCGTACAAGCTCAGGGATGGTACCAATCGATCCGCAGGACCCAAATTAGTCCAGATGCAACCACTTTCCAAGTCTCTCCGACCTTCACAAAAAAAGTTATTCAAGAATATCTCTTTCTCCTATGTGCTTTCATCCCTAACCCTAACCCTAACCCTTCCGAAAGTCGGAGAAGCTCAAGGATGGTACCGATCGATGCGCGCTACCCCATTTAGTGGGGGTAGAGCCTACTTGCAAGTCTCTCCGACCTTCACAAAAAAAGTTATTCAAGAATATCTCTTTCTCCTATGTGCTTTCATCCCTAACCCTAACCCTAACCCTTCCGAAAGTCGGAGAAGCTCAAGGATGGTACCGATCGATGCGCGCAACCCCATTTAGTGGGGGTAGAGCCTACTTGCAAGTCTCTCCGACCTTCACAAAAAAGGTTATTCAAGAATATCTCCTCAGATTTGGGGGAATTTCGTCGGTCGACCTCTTCCGAAGGTCGTACAAGCTCGGGGATGGTACCAATCGATCCGCAGGACCCAAATTAGTCCAGATGCAACCACTTTCCAAGTCTCTCCGACCTTCACAAAAAAAGTTATTCAAGAATATCTCTTTCTCCTATGTGCTTTCATCCCTAACCCTAACCCTAACCCTTCCGAAAGTCGGAGAAGCTCAAGGATGGTACCGATCGATGCGCGCTACCCCATTTAGTGGGGGTAGAGCCTACTTGCAAGTCTCTCCGACCTTCACAAAAAAAGTTATTCAAGAATATCTCTTTCTCCTATGTGCTTTCATCCCTAACCCTAACCCTAACCCTTCCGAAAGTCGGAGAAGCTCAAGGATGGTACCGATCGATGCGCGCTACCCCATTTAGTGGGGGTAGAGCCTACTTGCAAGTCTCTCCGACCTTCACAAAAAAAGTTATTCAAGAATATCTCTTTCTCCTATGTGCTTTCATCCCTAACCCTAACCCTAACCCTTCCGAAAGTCGGAGAAGCTCAAGGATGGTACCGATCGATGCGCGCTACCCCATTTAGTGGGGGTAGAGCCTACTTGCAAGTCTCTCCGACCTTCACAAAAAAAGTTATTCAAGAATATCTCTTTCTCCTATGTGCTTTCATCCCTAACCCTAACCCTAACCCTTCCAAAAGTCGGAGAAGCTCAAGGATGGTACTGATCGATGCGCGCAACCCCATTTAGTGGGGGTAGAGCCTACTTGCAAGTCTCTCCGACCTTCACAAAAAAAGTTATTCAAGAATATCTCCTCAGATTTGGGGGAATTTCGTCGGTCGACCTCTTCCGAAGGTCGTACAAGCTCGGGGATGGTACCAATCGATCTGCAGGACCCAAATTAGTCCAGATGCAACCACTTTCCAAGTCTCTCCGACCTTCACAAAAAAAGTTATTCAAGAATATCTCTTTCTCCTATGTGCTTTCATCCCTAACCCTAACCCTAACCCTTCCGAAAGTCGGAGAAGCTCAAGGATGGTACCGATCGATGCGCGCTACCCCATTTAGTGGGGGTAGAGCCTACTTGCAAGTCTCTCCGACCTTCACAAAAAAAGTTATTCAAGAATATCTCTTTCTCCTATGTGCTTTCATCCCTAACCCTAACCCTAACCCTTCCGAAAGTCGGAGAAGCTCAAGGATGGTACCGATCGATGCGCGCTACCCCATTTAGTGGGGGTAGAGCCTACTTGCAAGTCTCTCCGACCTTCACAAAAAAAGTTATTCAAGAATATCTCTTTCTCCTATGTGCTTTCATCCCTAACCCTAACCCTAACCCTTCCAAAAGTCGGAGAAGCTCAAGGATGGTACTGATCGATGCGCGCTACCCCATTTAGTGGGGGTAGAGCCTATTTGCAAGTCTCTCCGACCTTCACAAAAAAAGTTATTCAAGAATATCTCTTTCTCCTATGTGCTTTCATCCCTAACCCTAACCCTAACCCTTCCGAAAGTCGGAGAAGCTCAAGGATGGTACCGATCGATGCGCGCTACCCCATTTAGTGGGGGTAGAGCCTACTTGCAAGTCTCTCCGACCTTCACAAAAAAAGTTATTCAAGAATATCTCTTTCTCCTATGTGCTTTCATCCCTAACCCTAACCCTAACCCTTCCGAAAGTCGGAGAAGCTCAAGGATGGTACTGATCGATGCGCGCAACCCCATTTAGTGGGGGTAGAGCCTACTTGCAAGTCTCTCCGACCTTCACAAAAAAAGTTATTCAAGAATATCTCCTCAGATTTGGGGGAATTTCGTCGGTCGACCTCTTCCGAAGGTCGTACAAGCTCGGGGATGGTACCAATCGATCCGCAGGACCCAAATTAGTCCAGATGCAACCACTTTCCAAGTCTCTCCGACCTTCACAAAAAAAGTTATTCAAGAATATCTCTTTCTCCTATGTGCTTTCATCCCTAACCCTAACCCTAACCCTTCCGAAAGTCGGAGAAGCTCAAGGATGGTACCGATCGATGCGCGCTACCCCATTTAGTGGGGGTAGAGCCTACTTGCAAGTCTCTCCGACCTTCACAAAAAAAGTTATTCAAGAATATCTCTTTCTCCTATGTGCTTTCATCCCTAACCCTAACCCTTCCGAAAGTCGGAGAAGCTCAAGGATGGTACCGATCGATGCGCGCAACCCCATTTAGTGGGGGTAGAGCCTACTTGCAAGTCTCTCCGACCTTCACAAAAAAGGTTATTCAAGAATATCTCCTCAGATTTGGGGGAATTTCGTCGGTCGACCTCTTCCGAAGGTCGTACAAGCTCAGGGATGGTACCAATCGATCCGCAGGACCCAAATTAGTCCAGATGCAACCACTTTCCAAGTCTCTCCGACCTTCACAAAAAAAGTTATTCAAGAATATCTCTTTCTCCTATGTGCTTTCATCCCTAACCCTAACCCTAACCCTTCCGAAAGTCGGAGAAGCTCAAGGATGGTACCGATCGATGCGCGCTACCCCATTTAGTGGGGGTAGAGCCTACTTGCAAGTCTCTCCGACCTTCACAAAAAAAGTTATTCAAGAATATCTCTTTCTCCTATGTGCTTTCATCCCTAACCCTAACCCTAACCCTTCCGAAAGTCGGAGAAGCTCAAGGATGGTACCGATCGATGCGCGCAACCCCATTTAGTGGGGGTAGAGCCTACTTGCAAGTCTCTCCGACCTTCACAAAAAAGGTTATTCAAGAATATCTCCTCAGATTTGGGGGAATTTCGTCGGTCGACCTCTTCCAAAGGTCGTACAAGCTCGGGGATGGTACCAATCGATCCGCAGGACCCAAATTAGTCCAGATGCAACCACTTTCCAAGTCTCTCCGACCTTCACAAAAAAAGTTATTCAAGAATATCTCTTTCTCCTATGTGCTTTCATCCCTAACCCTAACCCTAACCCTTCCGAAAGTCGGAGAAGCTCAAGGATGGTACCGATCGATGCGCGCTACCCCATTTAGTGGGGGTAGAGCCTACTTGCAAGTCTCTCCGACCTTCACAAAAAAAGTTATTCAAGAATATCTCCTCAGATTTGGGGGAATTTCGTCGGTCGACCTCTTCCGAAGGTCGTACAAGCTCGGGGATGGTACCAATCGATCCGCAGGACCCAAATTAGTCCAGATGCAACCACTTTCCAAGTCTCTCCGACCTTCACAAAAAAAGTTATTCAAGAATATCTCTTTCTCCTATGTGCTTTCATCCCTAACCCTAACCCTAACCCTTCCGAAAGTCGGAGAAGCTCAAGGATGGTACCGATCGATGCGCGCTACCCCATTTAGTGGGGGTAGAGCCTACTTGCAAGTCTCTCCGACCTTCACAAAAAAAGTTATTCAAGAATATCTCTTTCTCCTATGTGCTTTCATCCCTAACCCTAACCCTAACCCTTCCGAAAGTCGGAGAAGCTCAAGGATGGTACCGATCGATGCGCGCAACCCCATTTAGTGGGGGTAGAGCCTACTTGCAAGTCTCTCCGACCTTCACAAAAAAGGTTATTCAAGAATATCTCCTCAGATTTGGGGGAATTTCGTCGGTCGACCTCTTCCGAAGGTCGTACAAGCTCAGGGATGGTACCAATCGATCCGCAGGACCCAAATTAGTCCAGATGCAACCACTTTCCAAGTCTCTCCGACCTTCACAAAAAAAGTTATTCAAGAATATCTCTTTCTCCTATGTGCTTTCATCCCTAACCCTAACCCTAACCCTTCCGAAAGTCGGAGAAGCTCAAGGATGGTACCGATCGATGCGCGCTACCCCATTTAGTGGGGGTAGAGCCTACTTGCAAGTCTCTCCGACCTTCACAAAAAAAGTTATTCAAGAATATCTCTTTCTCCTATGTGCTTTCATCCCTAACCCTAACCCTAACCCTTCCGAAAGTCGGAGAAGCTCAAGGATGGTACCGATCGATGCGCGCAACCCCATTTAGTGGGGGTAGAGCCTACTTGCAAGTCTCTCCGACCTTCACAAAAAAGGTTATTCAAGAATATCTCCTCAGATTTGGGGGAATTTCGTCGGTCGACCTCTTCCGAAGGTCGTACAAGCTCGGGGATGGTACCAATCGATCCGCAGGACCCAAATTAGTCCAGATGCAACCACTTTCCAAGTCTCTCCGACCTTCACAAAAAAAGTTATTCAAGAATATCTCTTTCTCCTATGTGCTTTCATCCCTAACCCTAACCCTAACCCTTCCGAAAGTCGGAGAAGCTCAAGGATGGTACCGATCGATGCGCGCTACCCCATTTAGTGGGGGTAGAGCCTACTTGCAAGTCTCTCCGACCTTCACAAAAAAAGTTATTCAAGAATATCTCTTTCTCCTATGTGCTTTCATCCCTAACCCTAACCCTAACCCTTCCGAAAGTCGGAGAAGCTCAAGGATGGTACCGATCGATGCGCGCTACCCCATTTAGTGGGGGTAGAGCCTACTTGCAAGTCTCTCCGACCTTCACAAAAAAAGTTATTCAAGAATATCTCTTTCTCCTATGTGCTTTCATCCCTAACCCTAACCCTAACCCTTCCGAAAGTCGGAGAAGCTCAAGGATGGTACCGATCGATGCGCGCTACCCCATTTAGTGGGGGTAGAGCCTACTTGCAAGTCTCTCCGACCTTCACAAAAAAAGTTATTCAAGAATATCTCTTTCTCCTATGTGCTTTCATCCCTAACCCTAACCCTAACCCTTCCAAAAGTCGGAGAAGCTCAAGGATGGTACTGATCGATGCGCGCAACCCCATTTAGTGGGGGTAGAGCCTACTTGCAAGTCTCTCCGACCTTCACAAAAAAAGTTATTCAAGAATATCTCCTCAGATTTGGGGGAATTTCGTCGGTCGACCTCTTCCGAAGGTCGTACAAGCTCGGGGATGGTACCAATCGATCTGCAGGACCCAAATTAGTCCAGATGCAACCACTTTCCAAGTCTCTCCGACCTTCACAAAAAAAGTTATTCAAGAATATCTCTTTCTCCTATGTGCTTTCATCCCTAACCCTAACCCTAACCCTTCCGAAAGTCGGAGAAGCTCAAGGATGGTACCGATCGATGCGCGCTACCCCATTTAGTGGGGGTAGAGCCTACTTGCAAGTCTCTCCGACCTTCACAAAAAAAGTTATTCAAGAATATCTCTTTCTCCTATGTGCTTTCATCCCTAACCCTAACCCTAACCCTTCCGAAAGTCGGAGAAGCTCAAGGATGGTACCGATCGATGCGCGCTACCCCATTTAGTGGGGGTAGAGCCTACTTGCAAGTCTCTCCGACCTTCACAAAAAAAGTTATTCAAGAATATCTCTTTCTCCTATGTGCTTTCATCCCTAACCCTAACCCTAACCCTTCCGAAAGTCGGAGAAGCTCAAGGATGGTACCGATCGATGCGCGCTACCCCATTTAGTGGGGGTAGAGCCTACTTGCAAGTCTCTCCGACCTTCACAAAAAAAGTTATTCAAGAATATCTCTTTCTCCTATGTGCTTTCATCCCTAACCCTAACCCTAACCCTTCCGAAAGTCGGAGAAGCTCAAGGATGGTACCGATCGATGCGCGCTACCCCATTTAGTGGGGGTAGAGCCTACTTGCAAGTCTCTCCGACCTTCACAAAAAAAGTTATTCAAGAATATCTCTTTCTCCTATGTGCTTTCATCCCTAACCCTAACCCTAACCCTTCCAAAAGTCGGAGAAGCTCAAGGATGGTACTGATCGATGCGCGCAACCCCATTTAGTGGGGGTAGAGCCTACTTGCAAGTCTCTCCGACCTTCACAAAAAAAGTTATTCAAGAATATCTCCTCAGATTTGGGGGAATTTCGTCGGTCGACCTCTTCCGAAGGTCGTACAAGCTCGGGGATGGTACCAATCGATCTGCAGGACCCAAATTAGTCCAGATGCAACCACTTTCCAAGTCTCTCCGACCTTCAAAAAAAAGTTATTCAAGAATATCTCTTTCTCCTATGTGCTTTCATCCCTAACCCTAACCCTAACCCTTCCGAAAGTCGGAGAAGCTCAAGGATGGTACCGATCGATGCGCGCTACCCCATTTAGTGGGGGTAGAGCCTACTTGCAAGTCTCTCCGACCTTCACAAAAAAAGTTATTCAAGAATATCTCTTTCTCCTATGTGCTTTCATCCCTAACCCTAACCCTAACCCTTCCGAAAGTCGGAGAAGCTCAAGGATGGTACCGATCGATGCGCGCTACCCCATTTAGTGGGGGTAGAGCCTACTTGCAAGTCTCTCCGACCTTCACAAAAAAAGTTATTCAAGAATATCTCTTTCTCCTATGTGCTTTCATCCCTAACCCTAACCCTAACCCTTCCGAAAGTCGGAGAAGCTCAAGGATGGTACCGATCGATGCGCGCTACCCCATTTAGTGGGGGTAGAGCCTACTTGCAAGTCTCTCCGACCTTCAAAAAAAAAGTTATTCAAGAATATCTCTTTCTCCTATGTGCTTTCATCCCTAACCCTAACCCTAACCCTTCCGAAAGTCGGAGAAGCTCAAGGATGGTACCGATCGATGCGCGCTACCCCATTTAGTGGGGGTAGAGCCTACTTGCAAGTCTCTCCGACCTTCACAAAAAAAGTTATTCAAGAATATCTCTTTCTCCTATGTGCTTTCATCCCTAACCCTAACCCTAACCCTTCCGAAAGTCGGAGAAGCTCAAGGATGGTACCGATCGATGCGCGCTACCCCATTTAGTGGGGGTAGAGCCTACTTGCAAGTCTCTCCGACCTTCACAAAAAAAGTTATTCAAGAATATCTCTTTCTCCTATGTGCTTTCATCCCTAACCCTAACCCTAACCCTTCCGAAAGTCGGAGAAGCTCAAAGATGGTACCGATCGATGCGCGCTACCCCATTTAGTGGGGGTAGAGCCTACTTGCAAGTCTCTCCGACCTTCACAAAAAAAGTTATTCAAGAATATCTCTTTCTCCTATGTGCTTTCATCCCTAACCCTAACCCTAACCCTTCCGAAAGTCGGAGAAGCTCAAGGATGGTACTGATCGATGCGCGCAACCCCATTTAGTGGGGGTAGAGCCTACTTGCAAGTCTCTCCGACTTTCACAAAAAAAGTTATTCAAGAATATCTCCTCAGATTTGGGGGAATTTCGTCGGTCGACCTCTTCCGAAGGTCGTACAAGCTCGGGGATGGTACCAATCGATCCGCAGGACCCAAATTAGTCCAGATGCAACCACTTTCCAAGTCTCTCCGACCTTCACAAAAAAAGTTATTCAAGAATATCTCTTTCTCCTATGTGCTTTCATCCCTAACCCTAACCCTAACCCTTCCGAAAGTCGGAGAAGCTCAAGGATGGTACCGATCGATGCGCGCTACCCCATTTAGTGGGGGTAGAGCCTACTTGCAAGTCTCTCCGACCTTCACAAAAAAAGTTATTCAAGAATATCTCTTTCTCCTATGTGCTTTCATCCCTAACCCTAACCCTAACCCTTCCGAAAGTCGGAGAAGCTCAAGGATGGTACCGATCGATGCGCGCTACCCCATTTAGTGGGGGTAGAGCCTATTTGCAAGTCTCTCCGACCTTCACAAAAAAAGTTATTCAAGAATATCTCTTTCTCCTATGTGCTTTCATCCCTAACCCTAACCCTAACCCTTCCGAAAGTCGGAGAAGCTCAAGGATGGTACCGATCGATGCGCGCTACCCCATTTAGTGGGGGTAGAGCCTACTTGCAAGTCTCTCCGACCTTCACAAAAAAAGTTATTCAAGAATATCTCTTTCTCCTATGTGCTTTCATCCCTAACCCTAACCCTAACCCTTCCGAAAGTCGGAGAAGCTCAAGGATGGTACTGATCGATGCGCGCAACCCCATTTAGTGGGGGTAGAGCCTACTTGCAAGTCTCTCCGACCTTCACAAAAAAAGTTATTCAAGAATATCTCCTCAGATTTGGGGGAATTTCGTCGGTCGACCTCTTCCGAAGGTCGTACAAGCTCGGGGATGGTACCAATCGATCCGCAGGACCCAAATTAGTCCAGATGCAACCACTTTCCAAGTCTCTCCGACCTTCACAAAAAAAGTTATTCAAGAATATCTCTTTCTCCTATGTGCTTTCATCCCTAACCCTAACCCTAACCCTTCCGAAAGTCGGAGAAGCTCAAGGATGGTACCGATCGATGCGCGCTACCCCATTTAGTGGGGGTAGAGCCTACTTGCAAGTCTCTCCGACCTTCACAAAAAAAGTTATTCAAGAATATCTCTTTCTCCTATGTGCTTTCATCCCTAACCCTAACCCTAACCCTTCCGAAAGTCGGAGAAGCTCAAGGATGGTACCGATCGATGTGCGCAACCCCATTTAGTGGGGGTAGAGCCTACTTGCAAGTCTCTCCGACCTTCACAAAAAAGGTTATTCAAGAATATCTCCTCAGATTTGGGGGAATTTCGTCGGTCGACCTCTTCCGAAGGTCGTACAAGCTCGGGGATGGTACCAATCGATCCGCAGGACCCAAATTAGTCCAGATGCAACCACTTTCCAAGTCTCTCCGACCTTCACAAAAAAAGTTATTCAAGAATATCTCTTTCTCCTATGTGCTTTCATCCCTAACCCTAACCCTAACCCTTCCGAAAGTCGGAGAAGCTCAAGGATGGTACCGATCGATGCGCGCTACCCCATTTAGTGGGGGTAGAGCCTACTTGCAAGTCTCTCCGACCTTCACAAAAAAAGTTATTCAAGAATATCTCTTTCTCCTATGTGCTTTCATCCCTAACCCTAACCCTAACCCTTCCGAAAGTCGGAGAAGCTCAAGGATGGTACCGATCGATGCGTGCTACCCCATTTAGTGGGGGTAGAGCCTACTTGCAAGTCTCTCCGACCTTCACAAAAAAAGTTATTCAAGAATATCTCTTTCTCCTATGTGCTTTCATCCCTAACCCTAACCCTAACCCTTCCGAAAGTCGGAGAAGCTCAAGGATGGTACCGATCGATGCGCGCTACCCCATTTAGTGGGGGTAGAGCCTACTTGCAAGTCTCTCCGACCTTCACAAAAAAAGTTATTCAAGAATATCTCTTTCTCCTATGTGCTTTCATCCCTAACCCTAACCCTAACCCTTCCGAAAGTCGGAGAAGCTCAAGGATGGTACCGATCGATGCGCGCTACCCCATTTAGTGGGGGTAGAGCCTACTTGCAAGTCTCTCCGACCTTCACAAAAAAAGTTATTCAAGAATATCTCTTTCTCCTATGTGCTTTCATCCCTAACCCTAACCCTAACCCTTCCGAAAGTCGGAGAAGCTCAAGGATGGTACCGATCGATGCGCGCTACCCCATTTAGTGGGGGTAGAGCCTACTTGCAAGTCTCTCCGACCTTCACAAAAAAAGTTATTCAAGAATATCTCTTTCTCCTATGTGCTTTCATCCCTAACCCTAACCCTAACCCTTCCGAAAGTCGGAGAAGCTCAAGGATGGTACCGATCGATGCGCGCTACCCCATTTAGTGGGGGTAGAGCCTACTTGCAAGTCTCTCCGACCTTCACAAAAAAAGTTATTCAAGAATATCTCTTTCTCCTATGTGCTTTCATCCCTAACCCTAACCCTAACCCTTCCGAAAGTCGGAGAAGCTCAAGGATGGTACTGATCGATGCGCGCAACCCCATTTAGTGGGGGTAGAGCCTACTTGCAAGTCTCTCCGACCTTCACAAAAAAAGTTATTCAAGAATATCTCCTCAGATTTGGGGGAATTTCGTCGGTCGACCTCTTCCGAAGGTCGTACAAGCTCGGAGATGGTACCAATCGATCCGCAGGACCCAAATTAGTCCAGATGCAACCACTTTCCAAGTCTCTCCGACCTTCACAAAAAAAGTTATTCAAGAATATCTCTTTCTCCTATGTGCTTTCATCCCTAACCCTAACCCTAACCCTTCCGAAAGTCGGAGAAGCTCAAGGATGGTACCGATCGATGCGCGCTACCCCATTTAGTGGGGGTAGAGCCTACTTGCAAGTCTCTCCGACCTTCACAAAAAAAGTTATTCAAGAATATCTCTTTCTCCTATGTGCTTTCATCCCTAACCCTAACCCTAACCCTTCCGAAAGTCGGAGAAGCTCAAGGATGGTACCGATCGATGCGCGCTACCCCATTTAGTGGGGGTAGAGCCTATTTGCAAGTCTCTCCGACCTTCACAAAAAAAGTTATTCAAGAATATCTCTTTCTCCTATGTGCTTTCATCCCTAACCCTAACCCTAACCCTTCCGAAAGTCGGAGAAGCTCAAGGATGGTACCGATCGATGCGCGCTACCCCATTTAGTGGGGGTAGAGCCTACTTGCAAGTCTCTCCGACCTTCACAAAAAAAGTTATTCAAGAATATCTCTTTCTCCTATGTGCTTTCATCCCTAACCCTAACCCTAACCCTTCCGAAAGTCGGAGAAGCTCAAGGATGGTACTGATCGATGCGCGCAACCCCATTTAGTGGGGGTAGAGCCTACTTGCAAGTCTCTCCGACCTTCACAAAAAAAGTTATTCAAGAATATCTCCTCAGATTTGGGGGAATTTCGTCGGTCGACCTCTTCCGAAGGTCGTACAAGCTCGGGGATGGTACCAATCGATCCGCAGGACCCAAATTAGTCCAGATGCAACCACTTTCCAAGTCTCTCCGACCTTCACAAAAAAAGTTATTCAAGAATATCTCTTTCTCCTATGTGCTTTCATCCCTAACCCTAACCCTAACCCTTCCGAAAGTCGGAGAAGCTCAAGGATGGTACCGATCGATGCGCGCTACCCCATTTAGTGGGGGTAGAGCCTACTTGCAAGTCTCTCCGACCTTCACAAAAAAAGTTATTCAAGAATATCTCTTTCTCCTATGTGCTTTCATCCCTAACCCTAACCCTAACCCTTCCGAAAGTCGGAGAAGCTCAAGGATGGTACCGATCGATGCGCGCTACCCCATTTAGTGGGGGTAGAGCCTACTTGCAAGTCTCTCCGACCTTCACAAAAAAAGTTATTCAAGAATATCTCCTCAGATTTGGGGGAATTTCGTTGGTCGACCTCTTCCGAAGGTCGTACAAGCTCGGGGATGGTACCAATCGATCCGCAGGACCCAAATTAGTCCAGATGCAACCACTTTCCAAGTCTCTCCGACCTTCACAAAAAAAGTTATTCAAGAATATCTCTTTCTCCTATGTGCTTTCATCCCTAACCCTAACCCTAACCCTTCCGAAAGTCGGAGAAGCTCAAGGATGGTACCGATCGATGCGCGCTACCCCATTTAGTGGGGGTAGAGCCTACTTGCAAGTCTCTCCGACCTTCACAAAAAAGGTTATTCAAGAATATCTCCTCAGATTTGGGGGAATTTCGTCGGTCGACCTCTTCCGAAGGTCGTACAAGCTCGGGGATGGTACCAATCGATCCGCAGGACCCAAATTAGTCCAGATGCAACCACTTTTCAAGTCTCTCCGACCTTCACAAAAAAAGTTATTCAAGAATATCTCTTTCTCCTATGTGCTTTCATCCCTAACCCTAACCCTAACCCTTCCGAAAGTCGGAGAAGCTCAAGGATGGTACCGATCGATGCGCGCTACCCCATTTAGTGGGGGTAGAGCCTACTTGCAAGTCTCTCCGACCTTCACAAAAAAAGTTATTCAAGAATATCTCTTTCTCCTATGTGCTTTCATCCCTAACCCTAACCCTAACCCTTCCGAAAGTCGGAGAAGCTCAAGGATGGTACCGATCGATGCGCGCTACCCCATTTAGTGGGGGTAGAGCCTACTTGCAAGTCTCTCCGACCTTCACAAAAAAAGTTATTCAAGAATATCTCCTCAGATTTGGGGGAATTTCGTTGGTCGACCTCTTCCGAAGGTCGTACAAGCTCGGGGATGGTACCAATCGATCCGCAGGACCCAAATTAGTCCAGATGCAACCACTTTCCAAGTCTCTCCGACCTTCACAAAAAAAGTTATTCAAGAATATCTCTTTCTCCTATGTGCTTTCATCCCTAACCCTAACCCTAACCCTTCCGAAAGTCGGAGAAGCTCAAGGATGGTACCGATCGATGCGCGCTACCCCATTTAGTGGGGGTAGAGCCTACTTGCAAGTCTCTCCGACCTTCACAAAAAAGGTTATTCAAGAATATCTCCTCAGATTTGGGGGAATTTCGTCGGTCGACCTCTTCCGAAGGTCGTACAAGCTCGGGGATGGTACCAATCGATCCGCAGGACCCAAATTAGTCCAGATGCAACCACTTTCCAAGTCTCTCCGACCTTCACAAAAAAAGTTATTCAAGAATATCTCTTTCTCCTATGTGCTTTCATCCCTAACCCTAACCCTAACCCTTCCGAAAGTCGGAGAAGCTCAAGGATGGTACCGATCGATGCGCGCTACCCCATTTAGTGGGGGTAGAGCCTACTTGCAAGTCTCTCCGACCTTCACAAAAAAAGTTATTCAAGAATATCTCCTCAGATTTGGGGGAATTTCGTCGGTCGACCTCTTCCGAAGGTCGTACAAGCTCGGGGATGGTACCAATCGATCCGCAGGACCCAAATTAGTCCAGATGCAACCACTTTCCAAGTCTCTCCGACCTTCACAAAAAAAGTTATTCAAGAATATCTCTTTCTCCTATGTGCTTTCATCCCTAACCCTAACCCTAACCCTTCCGAAAGTCGGAGAAGCTCAAGGATGGTACCGATCGATGCGCGCTACCCCATTTAGTGGGGGTAGAGCCTACTTGCAAGTCTCTCCGACCTTCACAAAAAAAGTTATTCAAGAATATCTCTTTCTCCTATGTGCTTTCATCCCTAACCCTAACCCTAACCCTTCCGAAAGTCGGAGAAGCTCAAGGATGGTACCGATCGATGCGCGCTACCCCATTTAGTGGGGGTAGAGCCTACTTGCAAGTCTCTCCGACCTTCACAAAAAAAGTTATTCAAGAATATCTCTTTCTCCTATGTGCTTTCATCCCTAACCCTAACCCTTCCGAAAGTCGGAGAAGCTCAAGGATGGTACCGATCGATGCGCGCTACCCCATTTAGTGGGGGTAGAGCCTACTTGCAAGTCTCTCCGACCTTCACAAAAAAAGTTATTCAAGAATATCTCTTTCTCCTATGTGCTTTCATCCCTAACCCTAACCCTAACCCTTCCAAAAGTCGGAGAAGCTCAAGGATGGTACTGATCGATGCGCGCAACCCCATTTAGTGGGGGTAGAGCCTACTTGCAAGTCTCTCCGACCTTCACAAAAAAAGTTATTCAAGAATATCTCCTCAGATTTGGGGGAATTTCGTCGGTCGACCTCTTCCGAAGGTCGTACAAGCTCGGGGATGGTACCAATCGATCTGCAGGACCCAAATTAGTCCAGATGCAACCACTTTCCAAGTCTCTCCGACCTTCACAAAAAAAGTTATTCAAGAATATCTCTTTCTCCTATGTGCTTTCATCCCTAACCCTAACCCTAACCCTTCCGAAAGTCGGAGAAGCTCAAGGATGGTACCGATCGATGCGCGCTACCCCATTTAGTGGGGGTAGAGCCTACTTGCAAGTCTCTCCGACCTTCACAAAAAAAGTTATTCAAGAATATCTCTTTCTCCTATGTGCTTTCATCCCTAACCCTAACCCTAACCCTTCCAAAAGTCGGAGAAGCTCAACAATGGTACCGATCGATGCGCGCTACCCCATTTAGTGGGGGTAGAGCCTACTTGCAAGTCTCTCCGACCTTCACAAAAAAAGTTATTCAAGAATATCTCCTCAGATTTGGGGGAATTTCGTCGGTCGACCTCTTCCGAAGGTCGTACAAGCTCGGGGATGGTACCAATCGATCCGCAGGACCCAAATTAGTCCAGATGCAACCACTTTCCAAGTCTCTCCGACCTTCACAAAAAAAGTTATTCAAGAATATCTCTTTCTCCTATGTGCTTTCATCCCTAACCCTAACCCTAACCCTTCCGAAAGTCGGAGAAGCTCAAGGATGGTACCGATCGATGCGCGCTACCCCATTTAGTGGGGGTAGAGCCTACTTGCAAGTCTCTCCGACCTTCACAAAAAAAGTTATTCAAGAATATCTCTTTCTCCTATGTGCTTTCATCCCTAACCCTAACCCTAACCCTTCCGAAAGTCGGAGAAGCTCAAGGATGGTACCGATCGATGCGCGCTACCCCATTTAGTGGGGGTAGAGCCTACTTGCAAGTCTCTCCGACCTTCACAAAAAAAGTTATTCAAGAATATCTCTTTCTCCTATGTGCTTTCATCCCTAACCCTAACCCTAACCCTTCCGAAAGTCGGAGAAGCTCAAGGATGGTACCGATCGATGCGCGCTACCCCATTTAGTGGGGGTAGAGCCTACTTGCAAGTCTCTCCGACCTTCACAAAAAAAGTTATTCAAGAATATCTCTTTCTCCTATGTGCTTTCATCCCTAACCCTAACCCTAACCCTTCCAAAAGTCGGAGAAGCTCAAGGATGGTACTGATCGATGCGCGCAACCCCATTTAGTGGGGGTAGAGCCTACTTGCAAGTCTCTCCGACCTTCACAAAAAAAGTTATTCAAGAATATCTCCTCAGATTTGGGGGAATTTCGTCGGTCGACCTCTTCCGAAGGTCGTACAAGCTCGGGGATGGTACCAATCGATCTGCAGGACCCAAATTAGTCCAGATGCAACCACTTTCCAAGTCTCTCCGACCTTCACAAAAAAAGTTATTCAAGAATATCTCTTTCTCCTATGTGCTTTCATCCCTAACCCTAACCCTAACCCTTCCGAAAGTCGGAGAAGCTCAAGGATGGTACCGATCGATGCGCGCTACCCCATTTAGTGGGGGTAGAGCCTACTTGCAAGTCTCTCCGACCTTCACAAAAAAAGTTATTCAAGAATATCTCTTTCTCCTATGTGCTTTCATCCCTAACCCTAACCCTAACCCTTCCGAAAGTCGGAGAAGCTCAAGGATGGTACCGATCGATGCGCGCTACCCCATTTAGTGGGGGTAGAGCCTACTTGCAAGTCTCTCCGACCTTCACAAAAAAAGTTATTCAAGAATATCTCCTCAGATTTGGGGGAATTTCGTCGGTCGACCTCTTCCGAAGGTCGTACAAGCTCGGGGATGGTACCAATCGATCCGCAGGACCCAAATTAGTCCAGATGCAACCACTTTCCAAGTCTCTCCGACCTTCACAAAAAAAGTTATTCAAGAATATCTCTTTCTCCTATGTGCTTTCATCCCTAACCCTAACCCTAACCCTTCCGAAAGTCGGAGAAGCTCAAGGATGGTACCGATCGATGCGCGCTACCCCATTTAGTGGGAGTAGAGCCTACTTGCAAGTCTCTCCGACCTTCACAAAAAAAGTTATTCAAGAATATCTCTTTCTCCTATGTGCTTTCATCCCTAACCCTAACCCTAACCCTTCCGAAAGTCGGAGAAGCTCAAGGATGGTACCGATCGATGCGCGCAACCCCATTTAGTGGGGGTAGAGCCTACTTGCAAGTCTCTCCGACCTTCACAAAAAAGGTTATTCAAGAATATCTCCTCAGATTTGGGGGAATTTCGTCGGTCGACCTCTTCCGAAGGTCGTACAAGCTCGGGGATGGTACCAATCGATCTGCAGGACCCAAATTAGTCCAGATGCAACCACTTTCCAAGTCTCTCCGACCTTCACAAAAAAAGTTATTCAAGAATATCTCTTTCTCCTATGTGCTTTCATCCCTAACCCTAACCCTTCCGAAAGTCGGAGAAGCTCAAGGATGGTACCGATCGATGCGCGCTACCCCATTTAGTGGGGGTAGAGCCTACTTGCAAGTCTCTCCGACCTTCACAAAAAAAGTTATTCAAGAATATCTCCTCAGATTTGGGGGAATTTCGTCGGTCGACCTCTTCCGAAGGTCGTACAAGCTCGGGGATGGTACCAATCGATCCGCAGGACCCAAATTAGTCCAGATGCAACCACTTTCCAAGTCTCTCCGACCTTCACAAAAAAAGTTATTCAAGAATATCTCTTTCTCCTATGTGCTTTCATCCCTAACCCTAACCCTAACCCTTCCGAAAGTCGGAGAAGCTCAAGGATGGTACCGATCGATGCGCGCTACCCCATTTAGTGGGGGTAGAGCCTACTTGCAAGTCTCTCCGACCTTCACAAAAAAAGTTATTCAAGAATATCTCTTTCTCCTATGTGCTTTCATCCCTAACCCTAACCCTAACCCTTCCGAAAGTCGGAGAAGCTCAAGGATGGTACCGATCGATGCGCGCTACCCCATTTAGTGGGGGTAGAGCCTACTTGCAAGTCTCTCCGACCTTCACAAAAAAAGTTATTCAAGAATATCTCTTTCTCCTATGTGCTTTCATCCCTAACCCTAACCCTAACCCTTCCGAAAGTCGGAGAAGCTCAAGGATGGTACCGATCGATGCGCGCTACCCCATTTAGTGGGGGTAGAGCCTACATGCAAGTCTCTCCGACCTTCACAAAAAAAGTTATTCAAGAATATCTCTTTCTCCTATGTGCTTTCATCCCTAACCCTAACCCTAACCCTTCCAAAAGTCGGAGAAGCTCAAGGATGGTACTGATCGATGCGCGCAACCCCATTTAGTGGGGGTAGAGCCTACTTGCAAGTCTCTCCGACCTTCACAAAAAAAGTTATTCAAGAATATCTCCTCAGATTTGGGGGAATTTCGTCGGTCGACCTCTTCCGAAGGTCGTACAAGCTCGGGGATGGTACCAATCGATCTGCAGGACCCAAATTAGTCCAGATGCAACCACTTTCCAAGTCTCTCCGACCTTCACAAAAAAAGTTATTCAAGAATATCTCTTTCTCCTATGTGCTTTCATCCCTAACCCTAACCCTAACCCTTCCGAAAGTCGGAGAAGCTCAAGGATGGTACCGATCGATGCGCGCTACCCCATTTAGTGGGGGTAGAGCCTACTTGCAAGTCTCTCCGACCTTCACAAAAAAAGTTATTCAAGAATATCTCTTTCTCCTATGTGCTTTCATCCCTAACCCTAACCCTAACCCTTCCGAAAGTCGGAGAAGCTCAAGGATGGTACCGATCGATGCGCGTTACCCCATTTAGTGGGGGTAGAGCCTACTTGCAAGTCTCTCCGACCTTCACAAAAAAAGTTATTCAAGAATATCTCCTCAGATTTGGGGGAATTTCGTCGGTCGACCTCTTCCGAAGGTCGTACAAGCTCGGGGATGGTACCAATCGATCCGCAGGACCCAAATTAGTCCAGATGCAACCACTTTTCAAGTCTCTCCGACCTTCACAAAAAAAGTTATTCAAGAATATCTCTTTCTCCTATGTGCTTTCATCCCTAACCCTAACCCTAACCCTTCCGAAAGTCGGAGAAGCTCAAGGATGGTACCGATCGATGCGCGCTACCCCATTTAGTGGGGGTAGAGCCTACTTGCAAGTCTCTCCGACCTTCACAAAAAAAGTTATTCAAGAATATCTCTTTCTCCTATGTGCTTTCATCCCTAACCCTAACCCTAACCCTTCCGAAAGTCGGAGAAGCTCAAGGATGGTACCGATCGATGCGTGCTACCCCATTTAGTGGGGGTAGAGCCTACTTGCAAGTCTCTCCGACCTTCACAAAAAAAGTTATTCAAGAATATCTCTTTCTCCTATGTGCTTTCATCCCTAACCCTAACCCTAACCCTTCCGAAAGTCGGAGAAGCTCAAGGATGGTACCGATCGATGCGCGCTACCCTATTTAGTGGGGGTAGAGCCTACTTGCAAGTCTCTCCGACCTTCACAAAAAAAGTTATTCAAGAATATCTCTTTCTCCTATGTGCTTTCATCCCTAACCCTAACCCTAACCCTTCCGAAAGTCGGAGAAGCTCAAGGATGGTACTGATCGATGCGCGCAACCCCATTTAGTGGGGGTAGAGCCTACTTGCAAGTCTCTCCGACCTTCACAAAAAAAGTTATTCAAGAATATCTCCTCAGATTTGGGGGAATTTCGTCGGTCGACCTCTTCCGAAGGTCGTACAAGCTCGGGGATGGTACCAATCGATCCGCAGGACCCAAATTAGTCCAGATGCAACCAGTTTCCAAGTCTCTCCGACCTTCACAAAAAAAGTTATTCAAGAATATCTCTTTCTCCTATGTGCTTTCATCCCTAACCCTAACCCTTCCGAAAGTCGGAGAAGCTCAAGGATGGTACCGATCGATGCGCGCTACCCCATTTAGTGGGGGTAGAGCCTACTTGCAAGTCTCTCCGACCTTCACAAAAAAAGTTATTCAAGAATATCTCTTTCTCCTATGTGCTTTCATCCCTAACCCTAACCCTTCCGAAAGTCGGAGAAGCTCAAGGATGGTACCGATCGATGCGCGCTACCCCATTTAGTGGGGGTAGAGCCTACTTGCAAGTCTCTCCGACCTTCACAAAAAAAGTTATTCAAGAATATCTCTTTCTCCTATGTGCTTTCATCCCTAACCCTAACCCTAACCCTTCCGAAAGTCGGAGAAGCTCAAGGATGGTACCGATCGATGCGCGCAACCCCATTTAGTGGGGGTAGAGCCTACTTGCAAGTCTCTCCGACCTTCACAAAAAAAGTTATTCAAGAATATCTCCTCAGATTTGGGGGAATTTCGTCGGTCGACCTCTTCCGAAGGTCGTACAAGCTCGGGGATGGTACCAATCGATCCGCAGGACCCAAATTAGTCCAGATGCAACCACTTTCCAAGTCTCTCCGACCTTCACAAAAAAAGTTATTCAAGAATATCTCTTTCTCCTATGTGCTTTCATCCCTAACCCTAACCCTAACCCTTCCGAAAGTCGGAGAAGCTCAAGGATGGTACCGATCGATGCGCGCTACCCCATTTAGTGGGGGTAGAGCCTACTTGCAAGTCTCTCCGACCTTCAAAAAAAAAGTTATTCAAGAATATCTCCTCAGATTTGGGGGAATTTCGTCGGTCGACCTCTTCCGAAGGTCGTACAAGCTCGGGGATGGTACCAATCGATCCGCAGGACCCAAACTAGTCCAGATGCAACCACTTTCCAAGTCTCTCCGACCTTCACAAAAAAAGTTATTCAAGAATATCTCTTTCTCCTATGTGCTTTCATCCCTAACCCTAACCCTAACCCTTCCGAAAGTCGGAGAAGCTCAAGGATGGTACCGATCGATGCGCGCTACCCCATTTAGTGGGGGTAGAGCCTACTTGCAAGTCTCTCCGACCTTCACAAAAAAAGTTATTCAAGAATATCTCTTTCTCCTATGTGCTTTCATCCCTAACCCTAACCCTAACCCTTCCGAAAGTCGGAGAAGCTCAAGGATGGTACAGATCGATGCGCGCTACCCCATTTAGTGGGGGTAGAGCCTACTTGCAAGTCTCTCCGACCTTCACAAAAAAAGTTATTCAAGAATATCTCTTTCTCCTATGTGCTTTCATCCCTAACCCTAACCCTAACCCTTCCGAAAGTCGGAGAAGCTCAAGGATGGTACCGATCGATGCGCGCTACCCCATTTAGTGGGGGTAGAGCCTACTTGCAAGTCTCTCCGACCTTCACAAAAAACGTTATTCAAGAATATCTCTTTCTCCTATGTGCTTTCATCCCTAACCCTAACCCTAACCCTTCCAAAAGTCGGAGAAGCTCAAGGATGGTACTGATCGATGCGCGCAACCCCATTTAGTGGGGGTAGAGCCTACTTGCAAGTCTCTCCGACCTTCACAAAAAAAGTTATTCAAGAATATCTCCTCAGATTTGGGGGAATTTCGTCGGTCGACCTCTTCCGAAGGTCGAACAAGCTCGGGGATGGTACCAATCGATCTGCAGGACCCAAATTAGTCCAGATGCAACCACTTTCCAAGTCTCTCCGACCTTCACAAAAAAAGTTATTCAAGAATATCTCTTTCTCCTATGTGCTTTCATCCCTAACCCTAACCCTAACCCTTCCGAAAGTCGGAGAAGCTCAAGGATGGTACCGATCGATGCGCGCTACCCCATTTAGTGGGGGTAGAGCCTACTTGCAAGTCTCTCTGACCTTCACAAAAAAAGTTATTCAAGAATATCTCTTTCTCCTATGTGCTTTCATCCCTAACCCTAACCCTAACCCTTCCGAAAGTCGGAGAAGCTCAAGGATGGTACCGATCGATGCGCGCTACCCCATTTAGTGGGGGTAGAGCCTACTTGCAAGTCTCTCCGACCTTCACAAAAAAAGTTATTCAAGAATATCTCCTCAGATTTGGGGGAATTTCGTCGGTCGACCTCTTCCGAAGGTCGTACAAGCTCGGGGATGGTACCAATCGATCCGCAGGACCCAAATTAGTCCAGATGCAACCACTTTTCAAGTCTCTCCGACCTTCACAAAAAAAGTTATTCAAGAATATCTCTTTCTCCTATGTGCTTTCATCCCTAACCCTAACCCTAACCCTTCCGAAAGTCGGAGAAGCTCAAGGATGGTACCGATCGATGCGCGCTACCCCATTTAGTGGGGGTAGAGCCTACTTGCAAGTCTCTCCGACCTTCACAAAAAAAGTTATTCAAGAATATCTCTTTCTCCTATGTGCTTTCATCCCTAACCCTAACCCTAACCCTTCCGAAAGTCGGAGAAGCTCAAGGATGGTACCGATCGATGCGCGCTACCCCATTTAGTGGGGGTAGAGCCTACTTGCAAGTCTCTCCGACCTTCACAAAAAAAGTTATTCAAGAATATCTCTTTCTCCTATGTGCTTTCATCCCTAACCCTAACCCTAACCCTTCCGAAAGTCGGAGAAGCTCAAGGATGGTACCGATCGATGCGCGCTACCCCATTTAGTGGGGGTAGAGCCTACTTGCAAGTCTCTCCGACCTTCACAAAAAAAGTTATTCAAGAATATCTCTTTCTCCTATGTGCTTTCATCCCTAACCCTAACCCTAACCCTTCCGAAAGTCGGAGAAGCTCAAGGATGGTACCGATCGATGCGCGCTACCCCATTTAGTGGGGGTAGAGCCTACATGCAAGTCTCTCCGACCTTCACAAAAAAAGTTATTCAAGAATATCTCTTTCTCCTATGTGCTTTCATCCCTAACCCTAACCCTAACCCTTCCAAAAGTCGGAGAAGCTCAAGGATGGTACTGATCGATGCGCGCAACCCCATTTAGTGGGGGTAGAGCCTACTTGCAAGTCTCTCCGACCTTCACAAAAAAAGTTATTCAAGAATATCTCCTCAGATTTGGGGGAATTTCGTCGGTCGACCTCTTCCGAAGGTCGTACAAGCTCGGGGATGGTACCAATCGATCTGCAGGACCCAAATTAGTCCAGATGCAACCACTTTCCAAGTCTCTCCGACCTTCACAAAAAAAGTTATTCAAGAATATCTCTTTCTCCTATGTGCTTTCATCCCTAACCCTAACCCTAACCCTTCCGAAAGTCGGAGAAGCTCAAGGATGGTACCGATCGATGCGCGCTACCCCATTTAGTGGGGGTAGAGCCTACTTGCAAGTCTCTCCGACCTTCACAAAAAAAGTTATTCAAGAATATCTCTTTCTCCTATGTGCTTTCATCCCTAACCCTAACCCTAACCCTTCCGAAAGTCGGAGAAGCTCAAGGATGGTACCGATCGATGCGCGTTACCCCATTTAGTGGGGGTAGAGCCTACTTGCAAGTCTCTCCGACCTTCACAAAAAAAGTTATTCAAGAATATCTCCTCAGATTTGGGGGAATTTCGTCGGTCGACCTCTTCCGAAGGTCGTACAAGCTCGGGGATGGTACCAATCGATCCGCAGGACCCAAATTAGTCCAGATGCAACCACTTTTCAAGTCTCTCCGACCTTCACAAAAAAAGTTATTCAAGAATATCTCTTTCTCCTATGTGCTTTCATCCCTAACCCTAACCCTAACCCTTCCGAAAGTCGGAGAAGCTCAAGGATGGTACCGATCGATGCGCGCTACCCCATTTAGTGGGGGTAGAGCCTACTTGCAAGTCTCTCCGACCTTCACAAAAAAAGTTATTCAAGAATATCTCTTTCTCCTATGTGCTTTCATCCCTAACCCTAACCCTAACCCTTCCGAAAGTCGGAGAAGCTCAAGGATGGTACCGATCGATGCGTGCTACCCCATTTAGTGGGGGTAGAGCCTACTTGCAAGTCTCTCCGACCTTCACAAAAAAAGTTATTCAAGAATATCTCTTTCTCCTATGTGCTTTCATCCCTAACCCTAACCCTAACCCTTCCGAAAGTCGGAGAAGCTCAAGGATGGTACCGATCGATGCGCGCTACCCTATTTAGTGGGGGTAGAGCCTACTTGCAAGTCTCTCCGACCTTCACAAAAAAAGTTATTCAAGAATATCTCTTTCTCCTATGTGCTTTCATCCCTAACCCTAACCCTAACCCTTCCGAAAGTCGGAGAAGCTCAAGGATGGTACTGATCGATGCGCGCAACCCCATTTAGTGGGGGTAGAGCCTACTTGCAAGTCTCTCCGACCTTCACAAAAAAAGTTATTCAAGAATATCTCCTCAGATTTGGGGGAATTTCGTCGGTCGACCTCTTCCGAAGGTCGTACAAGCTCGGGGATGGTACCAATCGATCCGCAGGACCCAAATTAGTCCAGATGCAACCACTTTCCAAGTCTCTCCGACCTTCACAAAAAAAGTTATTCAAGAATATCTCTTTCTCCTATGTGCTTTCATCCCTAACCCTAACCCTTCCGAAAGTCGGAGAAGCTCAAGGATGGTACCGATCGATGCGCGCTACCCCATTTAGTGGGGGTAGAGCCTACTTGCAAGTCTCTCCGACCTTCACAAAAAAAGTTATTCAAGAATATCTCTTTCTCCTATGTGCTTTCATCCCTAACCCTAACCCTTCCGAAAGTCGGAGAAGCTCAAGGATGGTACCGATCGATGCGCGCTACCCCATTTAGTGGGGGTAGAGCCTACTTGCAAGTCTCTCCGACCTTCACAAAAAAAGTTATTCAAGAATATCTCTTTCTCCTATGTGCTTTCATCCCTAACCCTAACCCTAACCCTTCCGAAAGTCGGAGAAGCTCAAGGATGGTACCGATCGATGCGCGCAACCCCATTTAGTGGGGGTAGAGCCTACTTGCAAGTCTCTCCGACCTTCACAAAAAAAGTTATTCAAGAATATCTCCTCAGATTTGGGGGAATTTCGTCGGTCGACCTCTTCCGAAGGTCGTACAAGCTCGGGGATGGTACCAATCGATCCGCAGGACCCAAATTAGTCCAGATGCAACCACTTTCCAAGTCTCTCCGACCTTCACAAAAAAAGTTATTCAAGAATATCTCTTTCTCCTATGTGCTTTCATCCCTAACCCTAACCCTAACCCTTCCGAAAGTCGGAGAAGCTCAAGGATGGTACCGATCGATGCGCGCTACCCCATTTAGTGGGGGTAGAGCCTACTTGCAAGTCTCTCCGACCTTCAAAAAAAAAGTTATTCAAGAATATCTCCTCAGATTTGGGGGAATTTCGTCGGTCGACCTCTTCCGAAGGTCGTACAAGCTCGGGGATGGTACCAATCGATCCGCAGGACCCAAACTAGTCCAGATGCAACCACTTTCCAAGTCTCTCCGACCTTCACAAAAAAAGTTATTCAAGAATATCTCTTTCTCCTATGTGCTTTCATCCCTAACCCTAACCCTAACCCTTCCGAAAGTCGGAGAAGCTCAAGGATGGTACCGATCGATGCGCGCTACCCCATTTAGTGGGGGTAGAGCCTACTTGCAAGTCTCTCCGACCTTCACAAAAAAAGTTATTCAAGAATATCTCTTTCTCCTATGTGCTTTCATCCCTAACCCTAACCCTAACCCTTCCGAAAGTCGGAGAAGCTCAAGGATGGTACAGATCGATGCGCGCTACCCCATTTAGTGGGGGTAGAGCCTACTTGCAAGTCTCTCCGACCTTCACAAAAAAAGTTATTCAAGAATATCTCTTTCTCCTATGTGCTTTCATCCCTAACCCTAACCCTAACCCTTCCGAAAGTCGGAGAAGCTCAAGGATGGTACCGATCGATGCGCGCTACCCCATTTAGTGGGGGTAGAGCCTACTTGCAAGTCTCTCCGACCTTCACAAAAAACGTTATTCAAGAATATCTCTTTCTCCTATGTGCTTTCATCCCTAACCCTAACCCTAACCCTTCCAAAAGTCGGAGAAGCTCAAGGATGGTACTGATCGATGCGCGCAACCCCATTTAGTGGGGGTAGAGCCTACTTGCAAGTCTCTCCGACCTTCACAAAAAAAGTTATTCAAGAATATCTCCTCAGATTTGGGGGAATTTCGTCGGTCGACCTCTTCCGAAGGTCGAACAAGCTCGGGGATGGTACCAATCGATCTGCAGGACCCAAATTAGTCCAGATGCAACCACTTTCCAAGTCTCTCCGACCTTCACAAAAAAAGTTATTCAAGAATATCTCTTTCTCCTATGTGCTTTCATCCCTAACCCTAACCCTAACCCTTCCGAAAGTCGGAGAAGCTCAAGGATGGTACCGATCGATGCGCGCTACCCCATTTAGTGGGGGTAGAGCCTACTTGCAAGTCTCTCTGACCTTCACAAAAAAAGTTATTCAAGAATATCTCTTTCTCCTATGTGCTTTCATCCCTAACCCTAACCCTAACCCTTCCGAAAGTCGGAGAAGCTCAAGGATGGTACCGATCGATGCGCGCTACCCCATTTAGTGGGGGTAGAGCCTACTTGCAAGTCTCTCCGACCTTCACAAAAAAAGTTATTCAAGAATATCTCCTCAGATTTGGGGGAATTTCGTCGGTCGACCTCTTCCGAAGGTCGTACAAGCTCGGGGATGGTACCAATCGATCCGCAGGACCCAAATTAGTCCAGATGCAACCACTTTTCAAGTCTCTCCGACCTTCACAAAAAAAGTTATTCAAGAATATCTCTTTCTCCTATGTGCTTTCATCCCTAACCCTAACCCTAACCCTTCCGAAAGTCGGAGAAGCTCAAGGATGGTACCGATCGATGCGCGCTACCCCATTTAGTGGGGGTAGAGCCTACTTGCAAGTCTCTCCGACCTTCACAAAAAAAGTTATTCAAGAATATCTCTTTCTCCTATGTGCTTTCATCCCTAACCCTAACCCTAACCCTTCCGAAAGTCGGAGAAGCTCAAGGATGGTACCGATCGATGCGCGCTACCCCATTTAGTGGGGGTAGAGCCTACTTGCAAGTCTCTCCGACCTTCACAAAAAAAGTTATTCAAGAATATCTCTTTCTCCTATGTGCTTTCATCCCTAACCCTAACCCTAACCCTTCCGAAAGTCGGAGAAGCTCAAGGATGGTACCGATCGATGCGCGCTACCCCATTTAGTGGGGGTAGAGCCTACTTGCAAGTCTCTCCGACCTTCACAAAAAAAGTTATTCAAGAATATCTCTTTCTCCTATGTGCTTTCATCCCTAACCCTAACCCTAACCCTTCCGAAAGTCGGAGAAGCTCAAGGATGGTACCGATCGATGCGCGCTACCCCATTTAGTGGGGGTAGAGCCTACATGCAAGTCTCTCCGACCTTCACAAAAAAAGTTATTCAAGAATATCTCTTTCTCCTATGTGCTTTCATCCCTAACCCTAACCCTAACCCTTCCAAAAGTCGGAGAAGCTCAAGGATGGTACTGATCGATGCGCGCAACCCCATTTAGTGGGGGTAGAGCCTACTTGCAAGTCTCTCCGACCTTCACAAAAAAAGTTATTCAAGAATATCTCCTCAGATTTGGGGGAATTTCGTCGGTCGACCTCTTCCGAAGGTCGTACAAGCTCGGGGATGGTACCAATCGATCTGCAGGACCCAAATTAGTCCAGATGCAACCACTTTCCAAGTCTCTCCGACCTTCACAAAAAAAGTTATTCAAGAATATCTCTTTCTCCTATGTGCTTTCATCCCTAACCCTAACCCTAACCCTTCCGAAAGTCGGAGAAGCTCAAGGATGGTACCGATCGATGCGCGCTACCCCATTTAGTGGGGGTAGAGCCTACTTGCAAGTCTCTCCGACCTTCACAAAAAAAGTTATTCAAGAATATCTCTTTCTCCTATGTGCTTTCATCCCTAACCCTAACCCTAACCCTTCCGAAAGTCGGAGAAGCTCAAGGATGGTACCGATCGATGCGCGTTACCCCATTTAGTGGGGGTAGAGCCTACTTGCAAGTCTCTCCGACCTTCACAAAAAAAGTTATTCAAGAATATCTCCTCAGATTTGGGGGAATTTCGTCGGTCGACCTCTTCCGAAGGTCGTACAAGCTCGGGGATGGTACCAATCGATCCGCAGGACCCAAATTAGTCCAGATGCAACCACTTTTCAAGTCTCTCCGACCTTCACAAAAAAAGTTATTCAAGAATATCTCTTTCTCCTATGTGCTTTCATCCCTAACCCTAACCCTAACCCTTCCGAAAGTCGGAGAAGCTCAAGGATGGTACCGATCGATGCGCGCTACCCCATTTAGTGGGGGTAGAGCCTACTTGCAAGTCTCTCCGACCTTCACAAAAAAAGTTATTCAAGAATATCTCTTTCTCCTATGTGCTTTCATCCCTAACCCTAACCCTAACCCTTCCGAAAGTCGGAGAAGCTCAAGGATGGTACCGATCGATGCGTGCTACCCCATTTAGTGGGGGTAGAGCCTACTTGCAAGTCTCTCCGACCTTCACAAAAAAAGTTATTCAAGAATATCTCTTTCTCCTATGTGCTTTCATCCCTAACCCTAACCCTAACCCTTCCGAAAGTCGGAGAAGCTCAAGGATGGTACCGATCGATGCGCGCTACCCTATTTAGTGGGGGTAGAGCCTACTTGCAAGTCTCTCCGACCTTCACAAAAAAAGTTATTCAAGAATATCTCTTTCTCCTATGTGCTTTCATCCCTAACCCTAACCCTAACCCTTCCGAAAGTCGGAGAAGCTCAAGGATGGTACTGATCGATGCGCGCAACCCCATTTAGTGGGGGTAGAGCCTACTTGCAAGTCTCTCCGACCTTCACAAAAAAAGTTATTCAAGAATATCTCCTCAGATTTGGGGGAATTTCGTCGGTCGACCTCTTCCGAAGGTCGTACAAGCTCGGGGATGGTACCAATCGATCCGCAGGACCCAAATTAGTCCAGATGCAACCACTTTCCAAGTCTCTCCGACCTTCACAAAAAAAGTTATTCAAGAATATCTCTTTCTCCTATGTGCTTTCATCCCTAACCCTAACCCTTCCGAAAGTCGGAGAAGCTCAAGGATGGTACCGATCGATGCGCGCTACCCCATTTAGTGGGGGTAGAGCCTACTTGCAAGTCTCTCCGACCTTCACAAAAAAAGTTATTCAAGAATATCTCTTTCTCCTATGTGCTTTCATCCCTAACCCTAACCCTTCCGAAAGTCGGAGAAGCTCAAGGATGGTACCGATCGATGCGCGCTACCCCATTTAGTGGGGGTAGAGCCTACTTGCAAGTCTCTCCGACCTTCACAAAAAAAGTTATTCAAGAATATCTCTTTCTCCTATGTGCTTTCATCCCTAACCCTAACCCTAACCCTTCCGAAAGTCGGAGAAGCTCAAGGATGGTACCGATCGATGCGCGCAACCCCATTTAGTGGGGGTAGAGCCTACTTGCAAGTCTCTCCGACCTTCACAAAAAAAGTTATTCAAGAATATCTCCTCAGATTTGGGGGAATTTCGTCGGTCGACCTCTTCCGAAGGTCGTACAAGCTCGGGGATGGTACCAATCGATCCGCAGGACCCAAATTAGTCCAGATGCAACCACTTTCCAAGTCTCTCCGACCTTCACAAAAAAAGTTATTCAAGAATATCTCTTTCTCCTATGTGCTTTCATCCCTAACCCTAACCCTAACCCTTCCGAAAGTCGGAGAAGCTCAAGGATGGTACCGATCGATGCGCGCTACCCCATTTAGTGGGGGTAGAGCCTACTTGCAAGTCTCTCCGACCTTCAAAAAAAAAGTTATTCAAGAATATCTCCTCAGATTTGGGGGAATTTCGTCGGTCGACCTCTTCCGAAGGTCGTACAAGCTCGGGGATGGTACCAATCGATCCGCAGGACCCAAACTAGTCCAGATGCAACCACTTTCCAAGTCTCTCCGACCTTCACAAAAAAAGTTATTCAAGAATATCTCTTTCTCCTATGTGCTTTCATCCCTAACCCTAACCCTAACCCTTCCGAAAGTCGGAGAAGCTCAAGGATGGTACCGATCGATGCGCGCTACCCCATTTAGTGGGGGTAGAGCCTACTTGCAAGTCTCTCCGACCTTCACAAAAAAAGTTATTCAAGAATATCTCTTTCTCCTATGTGCTTTCATCCCTAACCCTAACCCTAACCCTTCCGAAAGTCGGAGAAGCTCAAGGATGGTACAGATCGATGCGCGCTACCCCATTTAGTGGGGGTAGAGCCTACTTGCAAGTCTCTCCGACCTTCACAAAAAAAGTTATTCAAGAATATCTCTTTCTCCTATGTGCTTTCATCCCTAACCCTAACCCTAACCCTTCCGAAAGTCGGAGAAGCTCAAGGATAGTACCGATCGATGCGCGCTACCCCATTTAGTGGGGGTAGAGCCTACTTGCAAGTCTCTCCGACCTTCACAAAAAACGTTATTCAAGAATATCTCTTTCTCCTATGTGCTTTCATCCCTAACCCTAACCCTAACCCTTCCAAAAGTCGGAGAAGCTCAAGGATGGTACTGATCGATGCGCGCAACCCCATTTAGTGGGGGTAGAGCCTACTTGCAAGTCTCTCCGACCTTCACAAAAAAAGTTATTCAAGAATATCTCCTCAGATTTGGGGGAATTTCGTCGGTCGACCTCTTCCGAAGGTCGAACAAGCTCGGGGATGGTACCAATCGATCTGCAGGACCCAAATTAGTCCAGATGCAACCACTTTCCAAGTCTCTCCGACCTTCACAAAAAAAGTTATTCAAGAATATCTCTTTCTCCTATGTGCTTTCATCCCTAACCCTAACCCTAACCCTTCCGAAAGTCGGAGAAGCTCAAGGATGGTACCGATCGATGCGCGCTACCCCATTTAGTGGGGGTAGAGCCTACTTGCAAGTCTCTCTGACCTTCACAAAAAAAGTTATTCAAGAATATCTCTTTCTCCTATGTGCTTTCATCCCTAACCCTAACCCTAACCCTTCCGAAAGTCGGAGAAGCTCAAGGATGGTACCGATCGATGCGCGCTACCCCATTTAGTGGGGGTAGAGCCTACTTGCAAGTCTCTCCGACCTTCACAAAAAAAGTTATTCAAGAATATCTCCTCAGATTTGGGGGAATTTCGTCGGTCGACCTCTTCCGAAGGTCGTACAAGCTCGGGGATGGTATCAATCGATCCGCAGGACCCAAATTAGTCCAGATGCAACCACTTTTCAAGTCTCTCCGACCTTCACAAAAAAAGTTATTCAAGAATATCTCTTTCTCCTATGTGCTTTCATCCCTAACCCTAACCCTAACCCTTCCGAAAGTCGGAGAAGCTCAAGGATGGTACCGATCGATGCGCGCTACCCCATTTAGTGGGGGTAGAGCCTACTTGCAAGTCTCTCCGACCTTCACAAAAAAAGTTATTCAAGAATATCTCTTTCTCCTATGTGCTTTCATCCCTAACCCTAACCCTAACCCTTCCGAAAGTCGGAGAAGCTCAAGGATGGTACCGATCGATGCGCGCTACCCCATTTAGTGGGGGTAGAGCCTACTTGCAAGTCTCTCCGACCTTCACAAAAAAAGTTATTCAAGAATATCTCTTTCTCCTATGTGCTTTCATCCCTAACCCTAACCCTAACCCTTCCGAAAGTCGGAGAAGCTCAAGGATGGTACCGATCGATGCGCGCTACCCCATTTAGTGGGGGTAGAGCCTACTTGCAAGTCTCTCCGACCTTCACAAAAAAAGTTATTCAAGAATATCTCTTTCTCCTATGTGCTTTCATCCCTAACCCTAACCCTTCCGAAAGTCGGAGAAGCTCAAGGATGGTACCGATCGATGCGCGCTACCCCATTTAGTGGGGGTAGAGCCTACTTGCAAGTCTCTCCGACCTTCACAAAAAAAGTTATTCAAGAATATCTCTTTCTCCTATGTGCTTTCATCCCTAACCCTAACCCTTCCGAAAGTCGGAGAAGCTCAAGGATGGTACCGATCGATGCGCGCTACCCCATTTAGTGGGGGTAGAGCCTACTTGCAAGTCTCTCCGACCTTCACAAAAAAAGTTATTCAAGAATATCTCTTTCTCCTATGTGCTTTCATCCCTAACCCTAACCCTAACCCTTCCGAAAGTCGGAGAAGCTCAAGGATGGTACCGATCGATGCGCGCAACCCCATTTAGTGGGGGTAGAGCCTACTTGCAAGTCTCTCCGACCTTCACAAAAAAAGTTATTCAAGAATATCTCCTCAGATTTGGGGGAATTTCGTCGGTCGACCTCTTCCGAAGGTCGTACAAGCTCGGGGATGGTACCAATCGATCCGCAGGACCCAAATTAGTCCAGATGCAACCACTTTCCAAGTCTCTCCGACCTTCACAAAAAAAGTTATTCAAGAATATCTCTTTCTCCTATGTGCTTTCATCCCTAACCCTAACCCTTCCGAAAGTCGGAGAAGCTCAAGGATGGTACCGATCGATGCGCGCTACCCCATTTAGTGGGGGTAGAGCCTACTTGCAAGTCTCTCCGACCTTCAAAAAAAAAGTTATTCAAGAATATCTCCTCAGATTTGGGGGAATTTCGTCGGTCGACCTCTTCCGAAGGTCGTACAAGCTCGGGGATGGTACCAATCGATCCGCAGGACCCAAACTAGTCCAGATGCAACCACTTTCCAAGTCTCTCCGACCTTCACAAAAAAAGTTATTCAAGAATATCTCTTTCTCCTATGTGCTTTCATCCCTAACCCTAACCCTAACCCTTCCGAAAGTCGGAGAAGCTCAAGGATGGTACCGATCGATGCGCGCTACCCCATTTAGTGGGGGTAGAGCCTACTTGCAAGTCTCTCCGACCTTCACAAAAAAAGTTATTCAAGAATATCTCTTTCTCCTATGTGCTTTCATCCCTAACCCTAACCCTAACCCTTCCGAAAGTCGGAGAAGCTCAAGGATGGTACAGATCGATGCGCGCTACCCCATTTAGTGGGGGTAGAGCCTACTTGCAAGTCTCTCCGACCTTCACAAAAAAAGTTATTCAAGAATATCTCTTTCTCCTATGTGCTTTCATCCCTAACCCTAACCCTAACCCTTCCGAAAGTCGGAGAAGCTCAAGGATAGTACCGATCGATGCGCGCTACCCCATTTAGTGGGGGTAGAGCCTACTTGCAAGTCTCTCCGACCTTCACAAAAAACGTTATTCAAGAATATCTCTTTCTCCTATGTGCTTTCATCCCTAACCCTAACCCTAACCCTTCCAAAAGTCGGAGAAGCTCAAGGATGGTACTGATCGATGCGCGCAACCCCATTTAGTGGGGGTAGAGCCTACTTGCAAGTCTCTCCGACCTTCACAAAAAAAGTTATTCAAGAATATCTCCTCAGATTTGGGGGAATTTCGTCGGTCGACCTCTTCCGAAGGTCGAACAAGCTCGGGGATGGTACCAATCGATCTGCAGGACCCAAATTAGTCCAGATGCAACCACTTTCCAAGTCTCTCCGACCTTCACAAAAAAAGTTATTCAAGAATATCTCTTTCTCCTATGTGCTTTCATCCCTAACCCTAACCCTAACCCTTCCGAAAGTCGGAGAAGCTCAAGGATGGTACCGATCGATGCGCGCTACCCCATTTAGTGGGGGTAGAGCCTACTTGCAAGTCTCTCTGACCTTCACAAAAAAAGTTATTCAAGAATATCTCTTTCTCCTATGTGCTTTCATCCCTAACCCTAACCCTAACCCTTCCGAAAGTCGGAGAAGCTCAAAGATGGTACCGATCGATGCGCGCTACCCCATTTAGTGGGGGTAGAGCCTACTTGCAAGTCTCTCCGACCTTCACAAAAAAAGTTATTCAAGAATATCTCCTCAGATTTGGGGGAATTTCGTCGGTCGACCTCTTCCGAAGGTCGTACAAGCTCGGGGATGGTATCAATCGATCCGCAGGACCCAAATTAGTCCAGATGCAACCACTTTTCAAGTCTCTCCGACCTTCACAAAAAAAGTTATTCAAGAATATCTCTTTCTCCTATGTGCTTTCATCCCTAACCCTAACCCTAACCCTTCCGAAAGTCGGAGAAGCTCAAGGATGGTACCGATCGATGCGCGCTACCCCATTTAGTGGGGGTAGAGCCTACTTGCAAGTCTCTCCGACCTTCACAAAAAAAGTTATTCAAGAATATCTCTTTCTCCTATGTGCTTTCATCCCTAACCCTAACCCTAACCCTTCCGAAAGTCGGAGAAGCTCAAGGATGGTACCGATCGATGCGCGCTACCCCATTTAGTGGGGGTAGAGCCTACTTGCAAGTCTCTCCGACCTTCACAAAAAAAGTTATTCAAGAATATCTCTTTCTCCTATGTGCTTTCATCCCTAACCCTAACCCTAACCCTTCCGAAAGTCGGAGAAGCTCAAAGATGGTACCGATCGATGCGCGCTACCCCATTTAGTGGGGGTAGAGCCTACTTGCAAGTCTCTCCGACCTTCACAAAAAAAGTTATTCAAGAATATCTCTTTCTCCTATGTGCTTTCATCCCTAACCCTAACCCTAACCCTTCCGAAAGTCGGAGAAGCTCAAGGATGGTACTGATCGATGCGCGCAACCCCATTTAGTGGGGGTAGAGCCTACTTGCAAGTCTCTCCGACCTTCACAAAAAAAGTTATTCAAGAATATCTCCTCAGATTTGGGGGAATTTCGTCGGTCGACCTCTTCCGAAGGTCGTACAAGCTCGGGGATGGTACCAATCGATCCGCAGGACCCAAATTAGTCCAGATGCAACCACTTTCCAAGTCTCTCCGACCTTCACAAAAAAAGTTATTCAAGAATATCTCTTTCTCCTATGTGCTTTCATCCCTAACCCTAACCCTTCCGAAAGTCGGAGAAGCTCAAGGATGGTACCGATCGATGCGCGCTACCCCATTTAGTGGGGGTAGAGCCTACTTGCAAGTCTCTCCGACCTTCACAAAAAAAGTTATTCAAGAATATCTCTTTCTCCTATGTGCTTTCATCCCTAACCCTAACCCTAACCCTTCCGAAAGTCGGAGAAGCTCAAGGATGGTACTGATCGATGCGCGCAACCCCATTTAGTGGGGGTAGAGCCTACTTGCAAGTCTCTCCGACCTTCACAAAAAAAGTTATTCAAGAATATCTCTTTCTCCTATGTGCTTTCATCCCTAACCCTAACCCTAACCCTTCCGAAAGTCGGAGAAGCTCAAGGATGGTACCGATCGATGCGCGCTACCCCATTTAGTGGGGGTAGAGCCTACTTGCAAGTCTCTCCGACCTTCACAAAAAAAGTTATTCAAGAATATCTCTTTCTCCTATGTGCTTTCATCCCTAACCCTAACCCTTCCGAAAGTCGGAGAAGCTCAAGGATGGTACCGATCGATGCGCGCTACCCCATTTAGTGGGGGTAGAGCCTACTTGCAAGTCTCTCCGACCTTCACAAAAAAAGTTATTCAAGAATATCTCTTTCTCCTATGTGCTTTCATCCCTAACCCTAACCCTAACCCTTCCGAAAGTCGGAGAAGCTCAAGGATGGTACCGATCGATGCGCGCTACCCCATTTAGTGGGGGTAGAGCCTACTTGCAAGTCTCTCCGACCTTCACAAAAAAAGTTATTCAAGAATATCTCTTTCTCCTATGTGCTTTCATCCCTAACCCTAACCCTAACCCTTCCGAAAGTCGGAGAAGCTCAAGGATGGTACTGATCGATGCGCACAACCCCATTTAGTGGGGGTAGAGCCTACTTGCAAGTCTCTCCGACCTTCACAAAAAAAGTTATTCAAGAATATCTCCTCAGATTTGGGGGAATTTCGTCGGTCGACCTCTTCCGAAGGTCGTACAAGCTCGGGGATGGTACCAATCGATCCGCAGGACCCAAATTAGTCCAGATGCAACCACTTTCCAAGTCTCTCCGACCTTCACAAAAAAAGTTATTCAAGAATATCTCTTTCTCCTATGTGCTTTCATCCCTAACCCTAACCCTAACCCTTCCGAAAGTCGGAGAAGCTCAAGGATGGTACTGATCGATGCGCGCTACCCCATTTAGTGGGGGTAGAGCCTACTTGCAAGTCTCTCCGACCTTCACAAAAAAAGTTATTCAAGAATATCTCTTTCTCCTATGTGCTTTCATCCCTAACCCTAACCCTAACCCTTCCGAAAGTCGGAGAAGCTCAAGGATGGTACCGATCGATGCGCGCAACCCCATTTAGTGGGGGTAGAGCCTACTTGCAAGTCTCTCCGACCTTCACAAAAAAAGTTATTCAAGAATATCTCCTCAGATTTGGGGGAATTTCGTCGGTCGACCTCTTCCGAAGGTCGTACAAGCTCGGGGATGGTACCAATCGATCCGCAGGACCCAAATTAGTCCAGATGCAACCACTTTCCAAGTCTCTCCGACCTTCACAAAAAAAGTTATTCAAGAATATCTCTTTCTCCTATGTGCTTTCATCCCTAACCCTAACCCTAACCCTTCCGAAAGTCGGAGAAGCTCAAGGATGGTACCGATCGATGCGCGCTACCCCATTTAGTGGGGGTAGAGCCTACTTGCAAGTCTCTCCGACCTTCACAAAAAAAGTTTTTCAAGAATATCTCTTTCTCCTATGTGCTTTCATCCCTAACCCTAACCCTAACCCTTCCGAAAGTCGGAGAAGCTCAAGGATGGTACTGATCGATGCGCGCAACCCCATTTAGTGGGGGTAGAGCCTACTTGCAAGTCTCTCCGACCTTCACAAAAAAAGTTATTCAAGAATATCTCCTCAGATTTGGGGGAATTTCGTCGGTCGACCTCTTCCGAAGGTCGTACAAGCTCGGGGATGGTACCAATCGATCCGCAGGACCCAAATTAGTCCAGATGCAACCACTTTCCAAGTCTCTCCGACCTTCACAAAAAAAGTTATTCAAGAATATCTCTTTCTCCTATGTGCTTTCATCCCTAACCCTAACCCTTCCGAAAGTCGGAGAAGCTCAAGGATGGTACCGATCGATGCGCGCTACCCCATTTAGTAGGGGTAGAGCCTACTTGCAAGTCTCTCCGACCTTCACAAAAAAAGTTATTCAAGAATATCTCTTTCTCCTATGTGCTTTCATCCCTAACCCTAACCCTAACCCTTCCGAAAGTCGGAGAAGCTCAAGGATGGTACCGATCGATGCGCGCAACCCCATTTAGTGGGGGTAGAGCCTACTTGCAAGTCTCTCCGACCTTCACAAAAAAAGTTATTCAAGAATATCTCCTCAGATTTGGGGGAATTTCGTCGGTCGACCTCTTCCGAAGGTCGTACAAGCTCGGGGATGGTACCAATCGATCCGCAGGACCCAAATTAGTCCAGATGCAACCACTTTCCAAGTCTCTCCGACCTTCACAAAAAAAGTTATTCAAGAATATCTCTTTCTCCTATGTGCTTTCATCCCTAACCCTAACCCTAACCCTTCCGAAAGTCGGAGAAGCTCAAGGATGGTACCGATCGATGCGCGCTACCCCATTTAGTGGGGGTAGAGCCTACTTGCAAGTCTCTCCGACCTTCACAAAAAAAGTTATTCAAGAATATCTCCTCAGATTTGGGGGAATTTCGTCGGTCGACCTCTTCCGAAGGTCGTACAAGCTCGGGGATGGTACCAATCGATCCGCAGGACCCAAATTAGTCCAGATGCAACCACTTTCCAAGTCTCTCCGACCTTCACAAAAAAAGTTATTCAAGAATATCTCTTTCTCCTATGTGCTTTCATCCCTAACCCTAACCCTAACCCTTCTGAAAGTCGGAGAAGCTCAAGGATGGTACCAATCGATGCGCGCTACCCCATTTAGTGGGGGTAGAGCCTACTTGCAAGTCTCTCCGACCTTCACAAAAAAAGTTATTCAAGAATATCTCTTTCTCCTATGTGCTTTCATCCCTAACCCTAACCCTAACCCTTCCGAAAGTCGGAGAAGCTCAAGGATGGTACCGATCGATGCGCGCTACCCCATTTAGTGGGGGTAGAGCCTACTTGCAAGTCTCTCCGACCTTCACAAAAAAAGTTATTCAAGAATATCTCTTTCTCCTATGTGCTTTCATCCCTAACCCTAACCCTAACCCTTCCGAAAGTCGGAGAAGCTCAAGGATGGTACCGATCGATGCGCGCTACCCCATTTAGTGGGGGTAGAGCCTACTTGCAAGTCTCTCCGACCTTCACAAAAAAAAAGTTATTCAAGAATATCTCTTTCTCCTATGTGCTTTCATCCCTAACCCTAACCCTAACCCTTCCGAAAGTCGGAGAAGCTCAAGGATGGTACCGATCGATGCGCGCTACCCCATTTAGTGGGGGTAGAGCCTACTTGCATGTCTCTCCGACCTTCACAAAAAAAGTTATTCAAGAATATCTCTTTCTCCTATGTGCTTTCATCCCTAACCCTAACCCTAACCCTTCCGAAAGTCGGAGAAGCTCAAGGATGGTACTGATCGATGTGCGCAACCCCATTTAGTGGGGGTAGAGCCTACTTGCAAGTCTCTCCGACCTTCACAAAAAAAGTTATTCAAGAATATCTCCTCAGATTTGGGGGAATTTCGTCGGTCGACCTCTTCCGAAGGTCGTACAAGCTCGGGGATGGTACCAATCGATCCGCAGGACCCAAATTAGTCCAGATGCAACCACTTTCCAAGTCTCTCCGACCTTCACAAAAAAAGTTATTCAAGAATATCTCTTTCTCCTATGTGCTTTCATCCCTAACCCTTCCGAAAGTCGGAGAAGCTCAAGGATGGTACCGATCGATGCGCGCTACCCCATTTAGTAGGGGTAGAGCCTACTTGCAAGTCTCTCCGACCTTCACAAAAAAAGTTATTCAAGAATATCTCTTTCTCCTATGTGCTTTCATCCCTAACCCTAACCCTAACCCTTCCGAAAGTCGGAGAAGCTCAAGGATGGTACCGATCGATGCGCGCAACCCCATTTAGTGGGGGTAGAGCCTACTTGCAAGTCTCTCCGACCTTCACAAAAAAAGTTATTCAAGAATATCTCCTCAGATTTGGGGGAATTTCGTCGGTCGACCTCTTCCGAAGGTCGTACAAGCTCGGGGATGGTACCAATCGATCCGCAGGACCCAAATTAGTCCAGATGCAACCACTTTCCAAGTCTCTCCGACCTTCACAAAAAAAGTTATTCAAGAATATCTCTTTCTCCTATGTGCTTTCATCCCTAACCCTAACCCTAACCCTTCCGAAAGTCGGAGAAGCTCAAGGATGGTACCGATCGATGCGCGCTACCCCATTTAGTGGGGGTAGAGCCTACTTGCAAGTCTCTCCGACCTTCACAAAAAAAGTTATTCAAGAATATCTCCTCAGATTTGGGGGAATTTCGTCGGTCGACCTCTTCCGAAGGTCGTACAAGCTCGGGGATGGTACCAATCGATCCGCAGGACCCAAATTAGTCCAGATGCAACCACTTTCCAAGTCTCTCCGACCTTCACAAAAAAAGTTATTCAAGAATATCTCTTTCTCCTATGTGCTTTCATCCCTAACCCTAACCCTAACCCTTCCGAAAGTCGGAGAAGCTCAAGGATGGTACCGATCGATGCGCGCTACCCCATTTAGTGGGGGTAGAGCCTACTTGCAAGTCTCTCCGACCTTCACAAAAAAAGTTATTCAAGAATATCTCTTTCTCCTATGTGCTTTCATCCCTAACCCTAACCCTAACCCTTCCGAAAGTCGGAGAAGCTCAAGGATGGTACCGATCGATGCGCGCTACCCCATTTAGTGGGGGTAGAGCCTACTTGCAAGTCTCTCCGACCTTCACAAAAAAAGTTATTCAAGAATATCTCTTTCTCCTATGTGCTTTCATCCCTAACCCTAACCCTAACCCTTCCGAAAGTCGGAGAAGCTCAAGGATGGTACCGATCGATGCGCGCTACCCCATTTAGTGGGGGTAGAGCCTACTTGCAAGTCTCTCCGACCTTCACAAAAAAAGTTATTCAAGAATATCTCTTTCTCCTATGTGCTTTCATCCCTAACCCTAACCCTAACCCTTCCGAAAGTCGGAGAAGCTCAAGGATGGTACCGATCGATGCGCGCTACCCCATTTAGTGGGGGTAGAGCCTACTTGCAAGTCTCTCCGACCTTCACAAAAAAAGTTATTCAAGAATATCTCTTTCTCCTATGTGCTTTCAGCCCTAACCCTAACCCTAACCCTTCCGAAAGTCGGAGAAGCTCAAGGATGGTACTGATCGATGCGCGCAACCCCATTTAGTGGGGGTAGAGCCTACTTGCAAGTCTCTCCGACCTTCACAAAAAAAGTTATTCAAGAATATCTCCTCAGATTTTGGGGGAATTTCGTCGGTCGACCTCTTCCGAAGGTCGTACAAGCTCGGGGATGGTACCAATCGATCTGCAGGACCCAAATTAGTCCAGATGCAACCACTTTTCAAGTCTCTCTGACCTTCACAAAAAAAGTTATTCAAGAATATCTCTTTCTCCTATGTGCTTTCATCCCTAACCCTAACCCTAACCCTTCCGAAAGTCGGAGAAGCTCAAGGATGGTACCGATCGATGCGCGCTACCCCATTTAGTGGGGGTAGAGCCTACTTGCAAGTCTCTCCGACCTTCACAAAAAAAGTTATTCAAGAATATCTCTTTCTCCTATGTGCTTTCATCCCTAACCCTAACCCTAACCCTTCCGAAAGTCGGAGAAGCTCAAGGATGGTACCGATCGATGCGCGCTACCCCATTTAGTGGGGGTAGAGCCTACTTGCAAGTCTCTCCGACCTTCACAAAAAAAGTTATTCAAGAATATCTCTTTCTCCTATGTGCTTTCATCCCTAACCCTAACCCTAACCCTTCCAAAAGTCGGAGAAGCTCAAGGATGGTACCGATCGATGCGCGCTACCCCATTTAGTGGGGGTAGAGCCTACTTGCAAGTCTCTCCGACCTTCACAAAAAAAGTTATTCAAGAATATCTCTTTCTCCTATGTGCTTTCAGCCCTAACCCTAACCCTAACCCTTCCGAAAGTCGGAGAAGCTCAAGGATGGTACCGATCGATGCGCGCTACCCCATTTAGTGGGGGTAGAGCCTACTTGCAAGTCTCTCCGACCTTCACAGAAAAAGTTATTCAAGAATATCTCTTTCTCCTATGTGCTTTCATCCCTAACCCTAACCCTAACCCTTCCGAAAGTCGGAAAAGCTCAAGGATGGTACCGATCGATGCGCGCTACCCCATTTAGTGGGGGTAGAGCCTACTTGCAAGTCTCTCCGACCTTCACAAAAAAAGTTATTCAAGAATATCTCTTTCTCCTATGTGCTTTCATCCCTAACCCTAACCCTAACCCTTCCGAAAGTCGGAGAAGCTCAAGGATGGTACCGATCGATGCGCGCTACCCCATTTAGTGGGGGTAGAGCCTACTTGCAAGTCTCTCCGACCTTCACAAAAAAAGTTATTCAAGAATATCTCTTTCTCCTATGTGCTTTCAGCCCTAACCCTAACCCTTCCGAAAGTCGGAGAAGCTCAAGGATGGTACTGATCGATGCGCGCAACCCCATTTAGTGGGGGTAGAGCCTACTTGCAAGTCTCTCCGACCTTCACAAAAAAAGTTATTCAAGAATATCTCCTCAGATTTTGGGGGAATTTCGTCGGTCGACCTCTTCCGAAGGTCGTACAAGCTCGGGGATGGTACCAATCGATCTGCAGGACCCAAATTAGTCCAGATGCAACCACTTTCCAAGTCTCTCCGACCTTCACAAAAAAAGTTATTCAAGAATATCTCTTTCTCCTATGTGCTTTCATCCCTAACCCTAACCCTAACCCTTCCGAAAGTCGGAGAAGCTCAAGGATGGTACTGATCGATGCGCGCTACCCCATTTAGTGGGTGTAGAGCCTACTTGCAAGTCTCTCCGACCTTCACAAAAAAAGTTATTCAAGAATATCTCTTTCTCCTATGTGCTTTCATCCCTAACCCTAACCCTAACCCTTCCGAAAGTCGGAGAAGCTCAAGGATGGTACCGATCGATGCGCGCAACCCCATTTAGTGGGGGTAGAGCCTACTTGCAAGTCTCTCCGACCTTCACAAAAAAAGTTATTCAAGAATATCTCCTCAGATTTGGGGGAATTTCGTCGGTCGACCTCTTCCGAAGGTCGTACAAGCTCGGGGATGGTACCAATCGATCCGCAGGACCCAAATTAGTCCAGATGCAACCACTTTCCAAGTCTCTCCGACCTTCACAAAAAAAGTTATTCAAGAATATCTCTTTCTCCTATGTGCTTTCATCCCTAACCCTAACCCTAACCCTTCCGAAAGTCGGAGAAGCTCAAGGATGGTACCGATCGATGCGCGCTACCCCATTTAGTTGGGGTAGAGCCTACTTGCAAGTCTCTCCGACCTTCACAAAAAAAGTTATTCAAGAATATCTCTTTCTCCTATGTGCTTTCATCCCTAACCCTAACCCTAACCCTTCCGAAAGTCGGAGAAGCTCAAGGATGGTACTGATCGATGCGCGCAACCCCATTTAGTGGGGGTAGAGCCTACTTGCAAGTCTCTCCGACCTTCACAAAAAAAGTTATTCAAGAATATCTCCTCAGATTTGGGGGAATTTCGTCGGTCGACCTCTTCCGAAGGTCGTACAAGCTCGGGGATGGTACCAATCGATCCGCAGGACCCAAATTAGTCCAGATGCAACCACTTTCCAAGTCTCTCCGACCTTCACAAAAAAAGTTATTCAAGAATATCTCTTTCTCCTATGTGCTTTCATCCCTAACCCTAACCCTTCCGAAAGTCGGAGAAGCTCAAGGATGGTACCGATCGATGCGCGCTACCCCATTTAGTGGGGGTAGAGCCTACTTGCAAGTCTCTCCGACCTTCACAAAAAAAGTTATTCAAGAATATCTCTTTCTCCTATGTGCTTTCATCCCTAACCCTAACCCTAACCCTTCCGAAAGTCGGAGAAGCTCAAGGATGGTACCGATCGATGCGCGCAACCCCATTTAGTGGGGGTAGAGCCTACTTGCAAGTCTCTCCGACCTTCACAAAAAAAGTTATTCAAGAATATCTCCTCAGATTTGGGGGAATTTCGTCGGTCGACCTCTTCCGAAGGTCGTACAAGCTCGGGGATGGTACCAATCGATCCGCAGGACCCAAATTAGTCCAGATGCAACCACTTTCCAAGTCTCTCCGACCTTCACAAAAAAAGTTATTCAAGAATATCTCTTTCTCCTATGTGCTTTCATCCCTAACCCTAACCCTAACCCTTCCGAAAGTCGGAGAAGCTCAAGGATGGTACCGATCGATGCGCGCTACCCCATTTAGTGGGGGTAGAGCCTACTTGCAAGTCTCTCCGACCTTCACAAAAAAAGTTATTCAAGAATATCTCCTCAGATTTGGGGGAATTTCGTCGGTCGACCTCTTCCGAAGGTCGTACAAGCTCGGGGATGGTACCAATCGATCCGCAGGACCCAAATTAGTCCAGATGCAACCACTTTCCAAGTCTCTCCGACCTTCACAAAAAAAGTTATTCAAGAATATCTCTTTCTCCTATGTGCTTTCATCCCTAACCCTAACCCTAACCCTTCCGAAAGTCGGAGAAGCTCAAGGATGGTACCGATCGATGCGCGCTACCCCATTTAGTGGGGGTAGAGCCTACTTGCAAGTCTCTCCGACCTTCACAAAAAAAGTTATTCAAGAATATCTCTTTCTCCTATGTGCTTTCATCCCTAACCCTAACCCTAACCCTTCCGAAAGTCGGAGAAGCTCAAGGATGGTACTGATCGATGCGCGCAACCCCATTTAGTGGGGGTAGAGCCTACTTGCAAGTCTCTCCGACCTTCACAAAAAAAGTTATTCAAGAATATCTCCTCAGATTTGGGGGAATTTCGTCGGTCGACCTCTTCCGAAGGTCGTACAAGCTCGGGGATGGTACCAATCGATCCGCAGGACCCAAATTAGTCCAGATGCAACCACTTTCCAAGTCTCTCCGACCTTCACAAAAAAAGTTATTCAAGAATATCTCTTTCTCCTATGTGCTTTCATCCCTAATCCTAACCCTTCCGAAAGTCGGAGAAGCTCAAGGATGGTACCGATCGATGCGCGCTACCCCATTTAGTGGGGGTAGAGCCTACTTGCAAGTCTCTCCGACCTTCACAAAAAAAGTTATTCAAGAATATCTCTTTCTCCTATGTGCTTTCATCCCTAACCCTAACCCTAACCCTTCCGAAAGTCGGAGAAGCTCAAGGATGGTACCGATCGATGCGCGCTACCCCATTTAGTGGGGGTAGAGCCTACTTGCAAGTCTCTCCGACCTTCACAAAAAAAGTTATTCAAGAATATCTCTTTCTCCTATGTGCTTTCATCCCTAACCCTAACCCTTCCGAAAGTCGGAGAAGCTCAAGGATGGTACCGATCGATGCGCGCTACCCCATTTAGTGGGGGTAGAGCCTACTTGCAAGTCTCTCCGACCTTCACAAAAAAAGTTATTCAAGAATATCTCTTTCTCCTATGTGCTTTCATCCCTAACCCTAACCCTAACCCTTCCGAAAGTCGGAGAAGCTCAAGGATGGTACTGATCGATGCGCGCAACCCCATTTAGTGGGGGTAGAGCCTACTTGCAAGTCTCTCCGACCTTCACAAAAAAAGTTATTCAAGAATATCTCCTCAGATTTGGGGGAATTTCGTCGGTCGACCTCTTCCGAAGGTCGTACAAGCTCGGGGATGGTACCAATCGATCCGCAGGACCCAAATTAGTCCAGATGCAACCACTTTCCAAGTCTCTCCGACCTTCACAAAAAAAGTTATTCAAGAATATCTCTTTCTCCTATGTGCTTTCATCCCTAACCCTAACCCTAACCCTTCCGAAAGTCGGAGAAGCTCAAGGATGGTACCGATCGATGCGCGCTACCCCATTTAGTGGGGGTAGAGCCTACTTGCAAGTCTCTCCGACCTTCACAAAAAAAGTTATTCAAGAATATCTCTTTCTCCTATGTGCTTTCATCCCTAACCCTAACCCTAACCCTTCCGAAAGTCGGAGAAGCTCAAGGATGGTACCGATCGATGCGCGCTACCCCATTTAGTGGGGGTAGAGCCTACTTGCAAGTCTCTCCGACCTTCACAAAAAAAGTTATTCAAGAATATCTCTTTCTCCTATGTGCTTTCATCCCTAACCCTAACCCTAACCCTTCCGAAAGTCGGAGAAGCTCAAGGATGGTACCGATCGATGCGCGCTACCCCATTTAGTGGGGGTAGAGCCTACTTGCAAGTCTCTCCGACCTTCACAAAAAAAGTTATTCAAGAATATCTCTTTCTCCTATGTGCTTTCATCCCTAACCCTAACCCTAACCCTTCCGAAAGTCGGAGAAGCTCAAGGATGGTACCGATCGATGCGCGCTACCCCATTTAGTGGGGGTAGAGCCTATTTCCAAGTCTCTCCGACCTTCACAAAAAAAGTTATTCAAGAATATCTCTTTCTCCTATGTGCTTTCATCCCTAACCCTAACCCTTCCGAAAGTCGGAGAAGCTCAAGGATGGTACCGATCGATGCGCGCTACCCCATTTAGTGGGGGTAGAGCCTACTTGCAAGTCTCTCCGACCTTCACAAAAAAAGTTATTCAAGAATATCTCTTTCTCCTATGTGCTTTCATCCCTAACCCTAACCCTAACCCTTCCGAAAGTCGGAGAAGCTCAAGGATGGTACCGATCGATGCGCGCAACCCCATTTAGTGGGGGTAGAGCCTACTTGCAAGTCTCTCCGACCTTCACAAAAAAAGTTATTCAAGAATATCTCCTCAGATTTGGGGGAATTTCGTCGGTCGACCTCTTTCGAAGGTCGTACAAGCTCGGGGATGGTACCAATCGATCCGCAGGACCCAAATTAGTCCAGATGCAACCACTTTCCAAGTCTCTCCGACCTTCACAAAAAAAGTTATTCAAGAATATCTCTTTCTCCTATGTGCTTTCATCCCTAACCCTAACCCTAACCCTTCCGAAAGTCGGAAAAGCTCAAGGATGGTACCGATCGATGCGCGCTACCCCATTTAGTGGGGGTAGAGCCTACTTGCAAGTCTCTCCGACCTTCACAAAAAAAGTTATTCAAGAATATCTCCTCAGATTTGGGGGAATTTCGTCGGTCGACCTCTTCCGAAGGTCGTACAAGCTCGGGGATGGTACCAATCGATCCGCAGGACCCAAATTAGTCCAGATGCAACCACTTTCCAAGTCTCTCCGACCTTCACAAAAAAAGTTATTCAAGAATATCTCTTTCTCCTATGTGCTTTCATCCCTAACCCTAACCCTAACCCTTCCAAAAGTCGGAGAAGCTCAAGGATGGTACCGATCGATGCGCGCTACCCCATTTAGTGGGGGTAGAGCCTACTTGCAAGTCTCTCCGACCTTCACAAAAAAAGTTATTCAAGAATATCTCTTTCTCCTATGTGCTTTCATCCCTAACCCTAACCCTAACCCTTCCGAAAGTCGGAGAAGCTCAAGGATGGTACTGATCGATGCGCGCAACCCCATTTAGTGGGGGTAGAGCCTACTTGCAAGTCTCTCCGACCTTCACAAAAAAAGTTATTCAAGAATATCTCCTCAGATTTGGGGGAATTTCGTCGGTCGACCTCTTCCGAAGGTCGTACAAGCTCGGGGATGGTACCAATCGATCCGCAGGACCCAAATTAGTCCAGATGCAACCACTTTCCAAGTCTCTCCGACCTTCACAAAAAAAGTTATTCAAGAATATCTCTTTCTCCTATGTGCTTTCATCCCTAATCCTAACCCTTCCGAAAGTCGGAGAAGCTCAAGGATGGTACCGATCGATGCGCGCTACCCCATTTAGTGGGGGTAGAGCCTACTTGCAAGTCTCTCCGACCTTCACAAAAAAAGTTATTCAAGAATATCTCTTTCTCCTATGTGCTTTCATCCCTAACCCTAACCCTAACCCTTCCGAAAGTCGGAGAAGCTCAAGGATGGTACCGATCGATGCGCGCAACCCCATTTAGTGGGGGTAGAGCCTACTTGCAAGTCTCTCCGACCTTCACAAAAAAAGTTATTCAAGAATATCTCCTCAGATTTGGGGGAATTTCGTCGGTCGACCTCTTCCGAAGGTCGTACAAGCTCGGGGATGGTACCAATCGATCCGCAGGACCCAAATTAGTCCAGATGCAACCACTTTGCAAGTCTCTCCGACCTTCACAAAAAAAGTTATTCAAGAATATCTCTTTCTCCTATGTGCTTTCATCCCTAACCCTAACCCTAACCCTTCCGAAAGTCGGAGAAGCTCAAGGATGGTACTGATCGATGCGCGCTACGCCATTTAGTGGGGGTAGAGCCTACTTGCAAGTCTCTCCGACCTTCACAAAAAAAGTTATTCAAGAATATCTCCTCAGATTTGGGGGAATTTCGTCGGTCGACCTCTTCCGAAGGTCGTACAAGCTCGGGGATGGTACCAATCGATCCGCAGGACCCAAATTAGTCCAGATGCAACCACTTTCCAAGTCTCTCCGACCTTCACAAAAAAAGTTATTCAAGAATATCTCTTTCTCCTATGTGCTTTCATCCCTAACCCTAACCCTAACCCTTCCGAAAGTCGGAGAAGCTCAAGGATGGTACCGATCGATGCGCGCTACCCCATTTAGTGGGGGTAGAGCCTACTTGCAAGTCTCTCCGACCTTCACAAAAAAAGTTATTCAAGAATATCTCTTTCTCCTATGTGCTTTCATCCCTAACCCTAACCCTAACCCTTCCGAAAGTCGGAGAAGCTCAAGGATGGTACCGATCGATGCGCGCTACCCCATTTAGTGGGGGTAGAGCCTACTTGCAAGTCTCTCCGACCTTCACAAAAAAAGTTATTCAAGAATATCTCTTTCTCCTATGTGCTTTCATCCCTAACCCTAACCCTTCCGAAAGTCGGAGAAGCTCAAGGATGGTACTGATCGATGCGCGCTACCCCATTTAGTGGGGGTAGAGCCTACTTGCAAGTCTCTCCGACCTTCACAAAAAAAGTTATTCAAGAATATCTCTTTCTCCTATGTGCTTTCATCCCTAACCCTAACCCTAACCCTTCCGAAAGTCGGAGAAGCTCAAGGATGGTACTGATCGATGCGCGCAACCCCATTTAGTGGGGGTAGAGCCTACTTGCAAGTCTCTCCGACCTTCACAAAAAAAGTTATTCAAGAATATCTCCTCAGATTTGGGGGAATTTCGTCGGTCGACCTCTTCCGAAGGACGTACAAGCTCGGGGATGGTACCAATCGATCCGCAGGACCCAAATTAGTCCAGATGCAACCACTTTCCAAGTCTCTCCGACCTTCACAAAAAAAGTTATTCAAGAATATCTCTTTCTCCTATGTGCTTTCATCCCTAACCCTAACCCTAACCCTTCCGAAAGTCGGAGAAGCTCAAGGATGGTACCGATCGATGCGCGCTACCCCATTTAGTGGGGGTAGAGCCTACTTGCAAGTCTCTCCGACCTTCACAAAAAAAGTTATTCAAGAATATCTCTTTCTCCTATGTGCTTTCATCCCTAACCCTAACCCTAACCCTTCCGAAAGTCGGAGAAGCTCAAGGATGGTACCGATCGATGCGCGCTACCCCATTTAGTGGGGGTAGAGCCTACTTGCAAGTCTCTCCGACCTTCACAAAAAAAGTTATTCAAGAATATCTCTTTCTCCTATGTGCTTTCATCCCTAACCCTAACCCTAACCCTTCCGAAAGTCGGAGAAGCTCAAGGATGGTACCGATCGATGCGCGCTACCCCATTTAGTGGGGGTAGAGCCTACTTGCAAGTCTCTCCGACCTTCACAAAAAAAGTTATTCAAGAATATCTCTTTCTCCTATGTGCTTTCATCCCTAACCCTAACCCTAACCCTTCCGAAAGTCGGAGAAGCTCAAGGATGGTACCGATCGATGCGCGCTACCCCATTTAGTGGGGGTAGAGCCTATTTGCAAGTCTCTCCGACCTTCACAAAAAAAGTTATTCAAGAATATCTCTTTCTCCTATGTGCTTTCATCCCTAACCCTAACCCTAACCCTTCCGAAAGTCGGAGAAGCTCAAGGATGGTACCGATCGATGCGCGCTACCCCATTTAGTGGGGGTAGAGCCTACTTGCAAGTCTCTCCGACCTTCACAAAAAAAGTTATTCAAGAATATCTCTTTCTCCTATGTGCTTTCATCCCTAACCCTAACCCTAACCCTTCCGAAAGTCGGAGAAGCTCAAGGATGGTACTGATCGATGCGCGCAACCCCATTTAGTGGGGGTAGAGCCTACTTGCAAGTCTCTCCGACCTTCACAAAAAAAGTTATTCAAGAATATCTCCTCAGATTTGGGGGAATTTCGTCGGTCGACCTCTTCCGAAGGTCGTACAAGCTCGGGGATGGTACCAATCGATCCGCAGGACCCAAATTAGTCCAGATGCAACCACTTTCCAAGTCTCTCCGACCTTCACAAAAAAAGTTATTCAAGAATATCTCTTTCTCCTATGTGCTTTCATCCCTAACCCTAACCCTAACCCTTCCGAAAGTCGGAGAAGCTCAAGGATGTTACCGATCGATGCGCGCTACCCTATTTAGTGGGGGTAGAGCCTACTTGCAAGTCTCTCCGACCTTCACAAAAAAAGTTATTCAAGAATATCTCCTCAGATTTGGGGGAATTTCGTCGGTCGACCTCTTCCGAAGGTCGTACAAGCTCGGGGATGGTACCAATCGATCCGCAGGACCCAAATTAGTCCAGATGCAACCACTTTCCAAGTCTCTCCGACCTTCACAAAAAAAGTTATTCAAGAATATCTCTTTCTCCTATGTGCTTTCATCCCTAACCCTAACCCTAACCCTTCCGAAAGTCGGAGAAGCTCAAGGATGGTACCGATCGATGCGCGCTACCCCATTTAGTGGGGGTAGAGCCTACTTGCAAGTCTCTCCGACCTTCACAAAAAAAGTTATTCAAGAATATCTCTTTCTCCTATGTGCTTTCATCCCTAACCCTAACCCTTCCGAAAGTCGGAGAAGCTCAAGGATGGTACCGATCGATGCGCGCTACCCCATTTAGTGGGGGTAGAGCCTACTTGCAAGTCTCTCCGACCTTCACAAAAAAAGTTATTCAAGAATATCTCTTTCTCCTATGTGCTTTCATCCCTAACCCTAACCCTTCCGAAAGTCGGAGAAGCTCAAGGATGGTACCGATCGATGCGCGCTACCCCATTTAGTGGGGGTAGAGCCTACTTGCAAGTCTCTCCGACCTTCACAAAAAAAGTTATTCAAGAATATCTCTTTCTCCTATGTGCTTTCATCCCTAACCCTAACCCTAACCCTTCCGAAAGTCGGAGAAGCTCAAGGATGGTACCGATCGATGCGCGCTACCCCATTTAGTGGGGGTAGAGCCTACTTGCAAGTCTCTCCGACCTTCACAAAAAAAGTTATTCAAGAATATCTCTTTCTCCTATGTGCTTTCATCCCTAACCCTAACCCTAACCCTTCCGAAAGTCGGAGAAGCTCAAGGATGGTACCGATCGATGCGCGCAACCCCATTTAGTGGGGGTAGAGCCTACTTGCAAGTCTCTCCGACCTTCACAAAAAAAGTTATTCAAGAATATCTCCTCAGATTTGGGGGAATTTCGTCGGTCGACCTCTTCCGAAGGTCGTACAAGCTCGGGGATGGTACCAATCGATCCGCAGGACCCAAATTAGTCCAGATGCAACCACTTTCCAAGTCTCTCCGACCTTCACAAAAAAAGTTATTCAAGAATATCTCTTTCTCCTATGTGCTTTCATCCCTAACCCTAACCCTAACCCTTCCGAAAGTCGGAGAAGCTCAAGGATGGTACCGATCGATGCGCGCTACCCCATTTAGTGGGGGTAGAGCCTACTTGCAAGTCTCTCCGACCTTCACAAAAAAAGTTATTCAAGAATATCTCTTTCTCCTATGTGCTTTCATCCCTAACCCTAACCCTTCCGAAAGTCGGAGAAGCTCAAGGATGGTACCGATCGATGCGCGCTACCCCATTTAGTGGGGGTAGAGCCTACTTGCAAGTCTCTCCGACCTTCACAAAAAACGTTATTCAAGAATATCTCTTTCTCCTATGTGCTTTCATCCCTAACCCTAACCCTAACCCTTCCGAAAGTCGGAGAAGCTCAAGGATGGTACTGATCGATGCGCGCAACCCCATTTAGTGGGGGTAGAGCCTACTTGCAAGTCTCTCCGACCTTCACAAAAAAAGTTATTCAAGAATATCTCCTCAGATTTGGGGGAATTTCGTCGGTCGACCTCTTCCGAAGGTTGTACAAGCTCGGGGATGGTACCAATCGATCCGCAGGACCCAAATTAGTCCAGATGCAACCACTTTCCAAGTCTCTCCGACCTTCACAAAAAAAGTTATTCAAGAATATCTCTTTCTCCTATGTGCTTTCATCCCTAACCCTAACCCTAACCCTTCCGAAAGTCGGAGAAGCTCAAGGATGGTACCGATCGATGCGCGCTACCCCATTTAGTGGGGGTAGAGCCTACTTGCAAGTCTCTCCGACCTTCACAAAAAAAGTTATTCAAGAATATCTCTTTCTCCTATGTGCTTTCATCCCTAACCCTAACCCTAACCCTTCCGAAAGTCGGAGAAGCTCAAGGATGGTACCGATCGATGCGCGCTACCCCATTTAGTGGGGGTAGAGCCTACTTGCAAGTCTCTCCGACCTTCACAAAAAAAGTTATTCAAGAATATCTCTTTCTCCTATGTGCTTTCATCCCTAACCCTAACCCTAACCCTTCCGAAAGTCGGAGAAGCTCAAGGATGGTACCGATCGATGCGCGCTACCCCATTTAGTGGGGGTAGAGCCTACTTGCAAGTCTCTCCGACCTTCACAAAAAAAGTTATTCAAGAATATCTCTTTCTCCTATGTGCTTTCATCCCTAACCCTAACCCTAACCCTTCCGAAAGTCGGAGAAGCTCAAGGATGGTACCGATCGATGCGCGCTACCCCATTTAGTGGGGGTAGAGCCTATTTGCAAGTCTCTCCGACCTTCACAAAAAAAGTTATTCAAGAATATCTCTTTCTCCTATGTGCTTTCATCCCTAACCCTAACCCTAACCCTTCCGAAAGTCGGAGAAGCTCAAGGATGGTACCGATCGATGCGCGCTACCCCATTTAGTGGGGGTAGAGCCTACTTGCAAGTCTCTCCGACCTTCACAAAAAAAGTTATTCAAGAATATCTCTTTCTCCTATGTGCTTTCATCCCTAACCCTAACCCTAACCCTTCCGAAAGTCGGAGAAGCTCAAGGATGGTACTGATCGATGCGCGCAACCCCATTTAGTGGGGGTAGAGCCTACTTGCAAGTCTCTCCGACCTTCACAAAAAAAGTTATTCAAGAATATCTCCTCAGATTTGGGGGAATTTCGTCGGTCGACCTCTTCCGAAGGTCGTACAAGCTCGGGGATGGTACCAATCGATCCGCAGGACCCAAATTAGTCCAGATGCAACCACTTTCCAAGTCTCTCCGACCTTCACAAAAAAAGTTATTCAAGAATATCTCTTTCTCCTATGTGCTTTCATCCCTAACCCTAACCCTAACCCTTCCGAAAGTCGGAGAAGCTCAAGGATGTTACCGATCGATGCGCGCTACCCTATTTAGTGGGGGTAGAGCCTACTTGCAAGTCTCTCCGACCTTCACAAAAAAAGTTATTCAAGAATATCTCCTCAGATTTGGGGGAATTTCGTCGGTCGACCTCTTCCGAAGGTCGTACAAGCTCGGGGATGGTACCAATCGATCCGCAGGACCCAAATTAGTCCAGATGCAACCACTTTCCAAGTCTCTCCGACCTTCACAAAAAAAGTTATTCAAGAATATCTCTTTCTCCTATGTGCTTTCATCCCTAACCCTAACCCTAACCCTTCCGAAAGTCGGAGAAGCTCAAGGATGGTACCGATCGATGCGCGCTACCCCATTTAGTGGGGGTAGAGCCTACTTGCAAGTCTCTCCGACCTTCACAAAAAAAGTTATTCAAGAATATCTCTTTCTCCTATGTGCTTTCATCCCTAACCCTAACCCTTCCGAAAGTCGGAGAAGCTCAAGGATGGTACCGATCGATGCGCGCTACCCCATTTAGTGGGGGTAGAGCCTACTTGCAAGTCTCTCCGACCTTCACAAAAAAAGTTATTCAAGAATATCTCTTTCTCCTATGTGCTTTCATCCCTAACCCTAACCCTTCCGAAAGTCGGAGAAGCTCAAGGATGGTACCGATCGATGCGCGCTACCCCATTTAGTGGGGGTAGAGCCTACTTGCAAGTCTCTCCGACCTTCACAAAAAAAGTTATTCAAGAATATCTCTTTCTCCTATGTGCTTTCATCCCTAACCCTAACCCTAACCCTTCCGAAAGTCGGAGAAGCTCAAGGATGGTACCGATCGATGCGCGCTACCCCATTTAGTGGGGGTAGAGCCTACTTGCAAGTCTCTCCGACCTTCACAAAAAAAGTTATTCAAGAATATCTCTTTCTCCTATGTGCTTTCATCCCTAACCCTAACCCTAACCCTTCCGAAAGTCGGAGAAGCTCAAGGATGGTACCGATCGATGCGCGCAACCCCATTTAGTGGGGGTAGAGCCTACTTGCAAGTCTCTCCGACCTTCACAAAAAAAGTTATTCAAGAATATCTCCTCAGATTTGGGGGAATTTCGTCGGTCGACCTCTTCCGAAGGTCGTACAAGCTCGGGGATGGTACCAATCGATCCGCAGGACCCAAATTAGTCCAGATGCAACCACTTTCCAAGTCTCTCCGACCTTCACAAAAAAAGTTATTCAAGAATATCTCTTTCTCCTATGTGCTTTCATCCCTAACCCTAACCCTAACCCTTCCGAAAGTCGGAGAAGCTCAAGGATGGTACCGATCGATGCGCGCTACCCCATTTAGTGGGGGTAGAGCCTACTTGCAAGTCTCTCCGACCTTCACAAAAAAAGTTATTCAAGAATATCTCTTTCTCCTATGTGCTTTCATCCCTAACCCTAACCCTTCCGAAAGTCGGAGAAGCTCAAGGATGGTACCGATCGATGCGCGCTACCCCATTTAGTGGGGGTAGAGCCTACTTGCAAGTCTCTCCGACCTTCACAAAAAAAGTTATTCAAGAATATCTCTTTCTCCTATGTGCTTTCATCCCTAACCCTAACCCTAACCCTTCCGAAAGTCGGAGAAGCTCAAGGATGGTACTGATCGATGCGCGCAACCCCATTTAGTGGGGGTAGAGCCTACTTGCAAGTCTCTCCGACCTTCACAAAAAAAGTTATTCAAGAATATCTCCTCAGATTTGGGGGAATTTCGTCGGTCGACCTCTTCCGAAGGTTGTACAAGCTCGGGGATGGTACCAATCGATCCGCAGGACCCAAATTAGTCCAGATGCAACCACTTTCCAAGTCTCTCCGACCTTCACAAAAAAAGTTATTCAAGAATATCTCTTTCTCCTATGTGCTTTCATCCCTAACCCTAACCCTAACCCTTCCGAAAGTCGGAGAAGCTCAAGGATGGTACCGATCGATGCGCGCTACCCCATTTAGTGGGGGTAGAGCCTACTTGCAAGTCTCTCCGACCTTCACAAAAAAAGTTATTCAAGAATATCTCTTTCTCCTATGTGCTTTCATCCCTAACCCTAACCCTAACCCTTCCGAAAGTCGGAGAAGCTCAAGGATGGTACCGATCGATGCGCGCTACCCCATTTAGTGGGGGTAGAGCCTACTTGCAAGTCTCTCCGACCTTCACAAAAAAAGTTATTCAAGAATATCTCTTTCTCCTATGTGCTTTCATCCCTAACCCTAACCCTAACCCTTCCGAAAGTCGGAGAAGCTCAAGGATGGTACCGATCGATGCGCGCTACCCCATTTAGTGGGGGTAGAGCCTACTTGCAAGTCTCTCCGACCTTCACAAAAAAAGTTATTCAAGAATATCTCTTTCTCCTATGTGCTTTCATCCCTAACCCTAACCCTAACCCTTCCGAAAGTCGGAGAAGCTCAAGGATGGTACCGATCGATGCGCGCTACCCCATTTAGTGGGGGTAGAGCCTATTTGCAAGTCTCTCCGACCTTCACAAAAAAAGTTATTCAAGAATATCTCTTTCTCCTATGTGCTTTCATCCCTAACCCTAACCCTAACCCTTCCGAAAGTCGGAGAAGCTCAAGGATGGTACCGATCGATGCGCGCTACCCCATTTAGTGGGGGTAGAGCCTACTTGCAAGTCTCTCCGACCTTCACAAAAAAAGTTATTCAAGAATATCTCTTTCTCCTATGTGCTTTCATCCCTAACCCTAACCCTAACCCTTCCGAAAGTCGGAGAAGCTCAAGGATGGTACTGATCGATGCGCGCAACCCCATTTAGTGGGGGTAGAGCCTACTTGCAAGTCTCTCCGACCTTCACAAAAAAAGTTATTCAAGAATATCTCCTCAGATTTGGGGGAATTTCGTCGGTCGACCTCTTTCGAAGGTCGTACAAGCTCGGGGATGGTACCAATCGATCCGCAGGACCCAAATTAGTCCAGATGCAACCACTTTCCAAGTCTCTCCGACCTTCACAAAAAAAGTTATTCAAGAATATCTCTTTCTCCTATGTGCTTTCATCCCTAACCCTAACCCTAACCCTTCCGAAAGTCGGAGAAGCTCAAGGATGTTACCGATCGATGCGCGCTACCCCATTTAGTGGGGGTAGAGCCTACTTGCAAGTCTCTCCGACCTTCACAAAAAAAGTTATTCAAGAATATCTCCTCAGATTTGGGGGAATTTCGTCGGTCGACCTCTTCCGAAGGTCGTACAAGCTCGGGGATGGTACCAATCGATCCGCAGGACCCAAATTAGTCCAGATGCAACCACTTTCCAAGTCTCTCCGACCTTCACAAAAAAAGTTATTCAAGAATATCTCTTTCTCCTATGTGCTTTCATCCCTAACCCTAACCCTAACCCTTCCGAAAGTCGGAGAAGCTCAAGGATGGTACCGATCGATGCGCGCTACCCCATTTAGTGGGGGTAGAGCCTACTTGCAAGTCTCTCCGACCTTCACAAAAAAAGTTATTCAAGAATATCTCTTTCTCCTATGTGCTTTCATCCCTAACCCTAACCCTTCCGAAAGTCGTACAAGCTCGGGGATGGTACCAATCGATCCGCAGGACCCAAATTAGTCCAGATGCAACCACTTTCCAAGTCTCTCCGACCTTCACAAAAAAAGTTATTCAAGAATATCTCTTTCTCCTATGTGCTTTCATCCCTAACCCTAACCCTAACCCTTCCGAAAGTCGGAGAAGCTCAAGGATGGTACCGATCGATGCGCGCTACCCCATTTAGTGGGGGTAGAGCCTACTTGCAAGTCTCTCCGACCTTCACAAAAAAAGTTATTCAAGAATATCTCTTTCTCCTATGTGCTTTCATCCCTAACCCTAACCCTTCCGAAAGTCGGAGAAGCTCAAGGATGGTACCGATCGATGCGCGCTACCCCATTTAGTGGGGGTAGAGCCTACTTGCAAGTCTCTCCGACCTTCACAAAAAAAGTTATTCAAGAATATCTCTTTCTCCTATGTGCTTTCATCCCTAACCCTAACCCTAACCCTTCCGAAAGTCGGAGAAGCTCAAGGATGGTACCGATCGATGCGCGCTACCCCATTTAGTGGGGGTAGAGCCTACTTGCAAGTCTCTCCGACCTTCACAAAAAAAGTTATTCAAGAATATCTCTTTCTCCTATGTGCTTTCATCCCTAACCCTAACCCTAACCCTTCCGAAAGTCGGAGAAGCTCAAGGATGGTACCGATCGATGCGCGCAACCCCATTTAGTGGGGGTAGAGCCTACTTGCAAGTCTCTCCGACCTTCACAAAAAAAGTTATTCAAGAATATCTCCTCAGATTTGGGGGAATTTCGTCGGTCGACCTCTTCCGAAGGTCGTACAAGCTCGGGGATGGTACCAATCGATCCGCAGGACCCAAATTAGTCCAGATGCAACCACTTTCCAAGTCTCTCCGACCTTCACAAAAAAAGTTATTCAAGAATATCTCTTTCTCCTATGTGCTTTCATCCCTAACCCTAACCCTAACCCTTCCGAAAGTCGGAGAAGCTCAAGAATGGTACCGATCGATGCGCGCTACCCCATTTAGTGGGGGTAGAGCCTACTTGCAAGTCTCTCCGACCTTCACAAAAAAAGTTATTCAAGAATATCTCCTCAGATTTGGGGGAATTTCGTCGGTCGACCTTATCCGAAGGTCGTACAAGCTCGGGGATGGTACCAATCGATCCGCAGGACCCAAATTAGTCCAGATGCAACCACTTTCCAAGTCTCTCCGACCTTCACAAAAAAAGTTATTCAAGAATATCTCTTTCTCCTATGTGCTTTCATCCCTAACCCTAACCCTAACCCTTCCGAAAGTCGGAGAAGCTCAAGGATGGTACCGATCGATGCGCGCTACCCCATTTAGTGGGGGTAGAGCCTACTTGCAAGTCTCTCCGACCTTCACAAAAAAAGTTATTCAAGAATATCTCTTTCTCCTATGTGCTTTCATCCCTAACCCTAACCCTTCCGAAAGTCGGAGAAGCTCAAGGATGGTACCGATCGATGCGCGCTACCCCATTTAGTGGGGGTAGAGCCTACTTGCAAGTCTCTCCGACCTTCACAAAAAAAGTTATTCAAGAATATCTCTTTCTCCTATGTGCTTTCATCCCTAACCCTAACCCTAACCCTTCCGAAAGTCGGAGAAGCTCAAGGATGGTACTGATCGATGCGCGCAACCCCATTTAGTGGGGGTAGAGCCTACTTGCAAGTCTCTCCGACCTTCACAAAAAAAGTTATTCAAGAATGTCTCCTCAGATTTGGGGGAATTTCGTCGGTCGACCTCTTCCGAAGGTCGTACAAGCTCGGGGATGGTACCAATCGATCCGCAGGACCCAAATTAGTCCAGATGCAACCACTTTCCAAGTCTCTCCGACCTTCACAAAAAAAGTTATTCAAGAATATCTCTTTCTCCTATGTGCTTTCATCCCTAACCCTAACCCTTCCGAAAGTCGGAGAAGCTCAAGGATGGTACCGATCGATGCGCGCTACCCCATTTAGTGGGGGTAGAGCCTACTTGCAAGTCTCTCCGACCTTCACAAAAAAAGTTATTCAAGAATATCTCTTTCTCCTATGTGCTTTCATCCCTAACCCTAACCCTAACCCTTCCGAAAGTCGGAGAAGCTCAAGGATGGTACCGATCGATGCGCGCTACCCCATTTAGTGGGGGTAGAGCCTACTTGCAAGTCTCTCCGACCTTCACAAAAAAAGTTATTCAAGAATATCTCTTTCTCCTATGTGCTTTCATCCCTAACCCTAACCCTAACCCTTCCGAAAGTCGGAGAAGCTCAAGGATGGTACCGATCGATGCGCGCTACCCCATTTAGTGGGGGTAGAGCCTACTTGCAAGTCTCTCCGACCTTCACAAAAAAAGTTATTCAAGAATATCTCTTTCTCCTATGTGCTTTCATCCCTAACCCTAACCCTAACCCTTCCGAAAGTCGGAGAAGCTCAAGGATGGTACCGATCGATGCGCGCAACCCCATTTAGTGGGGGTAGAGCCTACTTGCAAGTCTCTCCGACCTTCACAAAAAAAGTTATTCAAGAATATCTCCTCAGATTTGGGGGAATTTCGTCGGTCGACCTCTTCCGAAGGTCGTACAAGCTCGGGGATGGTACCAATCGATCCGCAGGACCCAAATTAGTCCAGATGCAACCACTTTCCAAGTCTCTCCGACCTTCACAAAAAAAGTTATTCAAGAATATCTCTTTCTCCTATGTGCTTTCATCCCTAACCCTAACCCTAACCCTTCCGAAAGTCGGAGAAGCTCAAGAATGGTACCGATCGATGCGCGCTACCCCATTTAGTGGGGGTAGAGCCTACTTGCAAGTCTCTCCGACCTTCACAAAAAAAGTTATTCAAGAATATCTCCTCAGATTTGGGGGAATTTCGTCGGTCGACCTCTTCCGAAGGTCGTACAAGCTCGGGGATGGTACCAATCGATCCGCAGGACCCAAATTAGTCCAGATGCAACCACTTTCCAAGTCTCTCCGACCTTCACAAAAAAAGTTATTCAAGAATATCTCTTTCTCCTATGTGCTTTCATCCCTAACCCTAACCCTAACCCTTCCGAAAGTCGGAGAAGCTCAAGGATGGTACTGATCGATGCGCGCAACCCCATTTAGTGGGGGTAGAGCCTACTTGCAAGTCTCTCCGACCTTCACAAAAAAAGTTATTCAAGAATATCTCCTCAGATTTGGGGGAATTTCGTCGGTCGACCTCTTCCGAAGGTCGTACAAGCTCGGGGATGGTACCAATCGATCCGCAGGACCCAAATTAGTCCAGATGCAACCACTTTCCAAGTCTCTCCGACCTTCACAAAAAAAGTTATTCAAGAATATCTCTTTCTCCTATGTGCTTTCATCCCTAACCCTAACCCTAACCCTTCCGAAAGTCGGAGAAGCTCAAGGATGGTACCGATCGATGCGCGCTACCCCATTTAGTGGGGGTAGAGCCTACTTGCAAGTCTCTCCGACCTTCACAAAAAAAGTTATTCAAGAATATCTCTTTCTCCTATGTGCTTTCATCCCTAACCCTAACCCTAACCCTTCCAAAAGTCGGAGAAGCTCAACGATGGTACCGATCGATGCGCGCTACCCCATTTAGTGGGGGTAGAGCCTACTTGCAAGTCTCTCCGACCTTCACAAAAAAAGTTATTCAAGAATATCTCCTCAGATTTGGGGGAATTTCGTCGGTCGACCTCTTCCGAAGGTCGTACAAGCTCGGGGATGGTACCAATCGATCCGCAGGACCCAAATTAGTCCAGATGCAACCACTTTCCAAGTCTCTCCGACCTTCACAAAAAAAGTTATTCAAGAATATCTCTTTCTCCTATGTGCTTTCATCCCTAACCCTAACCCTAACCCTTCCGAAAGTCGGAGAAGCTCAAGGATGGTACCGATCGATGCGCGCTACCCCATTTAGTGGGGGTAGAGCCTACTTGCAAGTCTCTCCGACCTTCACAAAAAAAGTTATTCAAGAATATCTCTTTCTCCTATGTGCTTTCATCCCTAACCCTAACCCTAACCCTTCCGAAAGTCGGAGAAGCTCAAGGATGGTACCGATCGATGCGCGCTACCCCATTTAGTGGGGGTAGAGCCTACTTGCAAGTCTCTCCGACCTTCATAAAAAAAGTTATTCAAGAATATCTCTTTCTCCTATGTGCTTTCATCCCTAACCCTAACCCTAACCCTTCCGAAAGTCGGAGAAGCTCAAGGATGGTACCGATCGATGCGCGCTACCCCATTTAGTGGGGGTAGAGCCTACTTGCAAGTCTCTCCGACCTTCACAAAAAAAGTTATTCAAGAATATCTCTTTCTCCTATGTGCTTTCATCCCTAACCCTAACCCTAACCCTTCCGAAAGTCGGAGAAGCTCAAGGATGGTACTGATCGATGCGCGCAACCCCATTTAGTGGGGGTAGAGCCTACTTGCAAGTCTCTCCGACCTTCACAAAAAAAGTTATTCAAGAATATCTCCTCAGATTTGGGGGAATTTCGTCGGTCGACCTCTTCCGAAGGTCGTACAAGCTCGGGGATGGTACCAATCGATCCGCAGGACCCAAATTAGTCCAGATGCAACCACTTTCCAAGTCTCTCCGACCTTCACAAAAAAAGTTATTCAAGAATATCTCTTTCTCCTATGTGCTTTCATCCCTAACCCTAACCCTAAACCTTCCGAAAGTCGGAGAAGCTCAAGGATGGTACCGATCGATGCGCGCTACCCCATTTAGTGGGGGTAGAGCCTACTTGCAAGTCTCTCCGACCTTCACAAAAAAAGTTATTCAAGAATATCTCTTTCTCCTATGTGCTTTCATCCCTAACCCTAACCCTAACCCTTCCGAAAGTCGGAGAAGCTCAAGGATGGTACCGATCGATGCGCGCTACCCCATTTAGTGGGGGTAGAGCCTACTTGCAAGTCTCTCCGACCTTCATAAAAAAAGTTATTCAAGAATATCTCTTTCTCCTATGTGCTTTCATCCCTAACCCTAACCCTAACCCTTCCGAAAGTCGGAGAAGCTCAAGGATGGTACCGATCGATGCGCGCTACCCCATTTAGTGGGGGTAGAGCCTACTTGCAAGTCTCTCCGACCTTCACAAAAAAAGTTATTCAAGAATATCTCTTTCTCCTATGTGCTTTCATCCCTAACCCTAACCCTAACCCTTCCGAAAGTCGGAGAAGCTCAAGGATGGTACTGATCGATGCGCGCAACCCCATTTAGTGGGGGTAGAGCCTACTTGCAAGTCTCTCCGACCTTCACAAAAAAAGTTATTCAAGAATATCTCCTCAGATTTGGGGGAATTTCGTCGGTCGACCTCTTCCGAAGGTCGTACAAGCTCGGGGATGGTACCAATCGATCCGCAGGACCCAAATTAGTCCAGATGCAACCACTTTCCAAGTCTCTCCGACCTTCACAAAAAAAGTTATTCAAGAATATCTCTTTCTCCTATGTGCTTTCATCCCTAACCCTAACCCTAAACCTTCCGAAAGTCGGAGAAGCTCAAGGATGGTACCGATCGATGCGCGCTACCCCATTTAGTGGGGGTAGAGCCTACTTGCAAGTCTCTCCGACCTTCACAAAAAAAGTTATTCAAGAATATCTCTTTCTCCTATGTGCTTTCATCCCTAACCCTAACCCTAACCCTTCCGAAAGTCGGAGAAGCTCAAAGATGGTACCGATCGATGCGCGCAACCCCATTTAGTGGGGGTAGAGCCTACTTGCAAGTCTCTCCGACCTTCACAAAAAAAGTTATTCAAGAATATCTCCTCAGATTTGGGGGAATTTCGTCGGTCGACCTCTTCCGAAGGTCGTACAAGCTCGGGGATGGTACCAATCGATCCGCAGGACCCAAATTAGTCCAGATGCAACCACTTTCCAAGTCTCTCCGACCTTCACAAAAAAAGTTATTCAAGAATATCTCTTTCTCCTATGTGCTTTCATCCCTAACCCTAACCCTAACCCTTCCGAAAGTCGGAGAAGCTCAAGGATGGTACCGATCGATGCGCGCTAATCCATTTAGTGGGGGTAGAGCCTACTTGCAAGTTTCTCCGACCTTCACAAAAAAAGTTATTCAAGAATATCTCCTCAGATTTGGGGGAATTTCGTCGGTCGACCTCTTCCGAAGGTCGTACAAGCTCGGGGATGGTACCAATCGATCCGCAGGACCCAAATTAGTCCAGATGCAACCACTTTCCAAGTCTCTCCGACCTTCACAAAAAAAGTTATTCAAGAATATCTCTTTCTCCTATGTGCTTTCATCCCTAACCCTAACCCTAACCCTTCCGAAAGTCGGAGAAGCTCAAGGATGGTACCGATCGATGCGCGCCACCCCATTTAGTGGGGGTAGAGCCTACTTGCAAGTCTCTCCGACCTTCACAAAAAAAGTTATTCAAGAATATCTCTTTCTCCTATGTGCTTTCATCCCTAACCCTAACCCTAACCCTTCCGAAAGTCGGAGAAGCTCAAGGATGGTACCGATCGATGCGCGCTACCCCATTTAGTGGGGGTAGAGCCTACTTGCAAGTCTCTCCGACCTTCACAAAAAAAGTTATTCAAGAATATCTCTTTCTCCTATGTGCTTTCATCCCTAACCCTAACCCTAACCCTTCCGAAAGTCGGAGAAGCTCAAGGATGGTACCGATCGATGCGCGCAACCCCATTTAGTGGGGGTAGAGCCTACTTGCAAGTCTCTCCGACCTTCACAAAAAAAGTTATTCAAGAATATCTCTTTCTCCTATGTGCTTTCATCCCTAACCCTAACCCTAACCCTTCCGAAAGTCGGAGAAGCTCAAGGATGGTACCGATCGATGCGCGCTACCCCATTTAGTGGGGGTAGAGCCTACTTGCAAGTCTCTCCGACCTTCACAAAAAAAGTTATTCAAGAATATCTCTTTCTCCTATGTGCTTTCATCCCTAACCCTAACCCTAACCCTTCCGAAAGTCGGAGAAGCTCAAGGATGGTACCGATCGATGCGCGCAACCCCATTTAGTGGGGGTAGAGCCTACTTGCAAGTCTCTCCGACCTTCACAAAAAAAGTTATTCAAGAATATCTCTTTCTCCTATGTGCTTTCATCCCTAACCCTAACCCTAACCCTTCCGAAAGTCGGAGAAGCTCAAGGATGGTACCGATCGATGCGCGCTACCCCATTTAGTGGGGGTAGAGCCTACTTGCAAGTCTCTCCGACCTTCACAAAAAACGTTATTCAAGAATATCTCTTTCTCCTATGTGCTTTCATCCCTAACCCTAACCCTAACCCTTCCGAAAGTCGGAGAAGCTCAAGGATGGTACCGATCGATGTGCGCTACCCCATTTAGTGGGGGTAGAGCCTACTTGCAAGTCTCTCCGACCTTCACAAAAAAAGTTATTCAAGAATATCTCCTCAGATTTGGGGGAATTTCGTCGGTCGACCTCTTCCGAAGGTCGTACAAGCTCGGGGATGGTACCAATTGATCCGCAGGACCCAAATTAGTCCAGATGCAACCACTTTTCAAGTCTCTCCGACCTTCACAAAAAAAGTTATTCAAGAATATCTCTTTCTCCTATGTGCTTTCATCCCTAACCCTAACCCTAACCCTTCCGAAAGTCGGAGAAGCTCAAGGATGGTACCGATCGATGCGCGCTACCCCATTTAGTGGGGGTAGAGCCTACTTGCAAGTCTCTCCGACCTTCACAAAAAACGTTATTCAAGAATATCTCTTTCTCCTATGTGCTTTCATCCCTAACCCTAACCCTAACCCTTCCGAAAGTCGGAGAAGCTCAAGGATGGTACCGATCGATGTGCGCTACCCCATTTAGTGGGGGTAGAGCCTACTTGCAAGTCTCTCCGACCTTCACAAAAAAAGTTATTCAAGAATATCTCCTCAGATTTGGGGGAATTTCGTCGGTCGACCTCTTCCGAAGGTCGTACAAGCTCGGGGATGGTACCAATCGATCCGCAGGACCCAAATTAGTCCAGATGCAACCACTTTTCAAGTCTCTCCGACCTTCACAAAAAAAGTTATTCAAGAATATCTCTTTCTCCTATGTGCTTTCATCCCTAACCCTAACCCTAACCCTTCCGAAAGTCGGAGAAGCTCAAGGATGGTACCGATCGATGCGCGCTACCCCATTTAGTGGGGGTAGAGCCTACTTGCAAGTCTCTCCGACCTTCACAAAAAAAGTTATTCAAGAATATCTCTTTCTCCTATGTGCTTTCATCCCTAACCCTAACCCTAACCCTTCCGAAAGTCGGAGAAGCTCAAGGATGGTACTGATCGATGCGCGCAACCCCATTTAGTGGGGGTAGAGCCTACTTGCAAGTCTCTCCGACCTTCACAAAAAAAGTTATTCAAGAATATCTCCTCAGATTTGGGGGAATTTCGTCGGTCGACCTCTTCCGAAGGTCGTACAAGCTCGGGGATGGTACCAATCGATCCGCAGGACCCAAATTAGTCCAGATGCAACCACTTTCCAAGTCTCTCCGACCTTCACAAAAAAAGTTATTCAAGAATATCTCTTTCTCCTATGTGCTTTCATCCCTAACCCTAACCCTAACCCTTCCGAAAGTCGGAGAAGCTCAAGGATGGTACCGATCGATGCGCGCTACCCCATTTAGTGGGGGTAGAGCCTACTTGCAAGTCTCTCCGACCTTCACAAAAAAAGTAATTCAAGAATATCTCCTCAGATTTGGGGGAATTTCGTCGGTCGACCTCTTTCGAAGGTCGTACAAGCTCGGGGATGGTACCAATCGATCCGCAGGACCCAAATTAGTCCAGATGCAACCACTTTCCAAGTCTCTCCGACCTTCACAAAAAAAGTTATTCAAGAATATCTCTTTCTCCTATGTGCTTTCATCCCTAACCCTAACCCTAACCCTTCCGAAAGTCGGAGAAGCTCAAGGATGGTACCGATCGATGCGCGCTACCCCATTTAGTGGGGGTAGAGCCTACTTGCAAGTCTCTCCGACCTTCACCAAAAAAGTTATTCAAGAATATCTCTTTCTCCTATGTGCTTTCATCCCTAACCCTAACCCTAACCCTTCCGAAAGTCGGAGAAGCTCAAGGATGGTACCGATCGATGCGCGCTACCCCATTTAGTGGGGGTAGAGCCTACTTGCAAGTCTCTCCGACCTTCACAAAAAAAGTTATTCAAGAATATCTCTTTCTCCTATGTGCTTTCATCCCTAACCCTAACCCTAACCCTTCCGAAAGTCGGAGAAGCTCAAGGATGGTACCGATCGATGCGCGCTACCCCATTTAGTGGGGGTAGAGCCTACTTGCAAGTCTCTCCGACCTTCACAAAAAAAGTTATTCAAGAATATCTCCTCAGATTTGGGGGAATTTCGTCGGTCGACCTCTTCCGAAGGTCGTACAAGCTCGGGGATGGTACCAATCGATCCGCAGGACCCAAATTAGTCCAGATGCAACCACTTTCCAAGTCTCTCCGACCTTCACAAAAAAGGTTATTCAAGAATATCTCTTTCTCCTATGTGCTTTCATCCCTAACCCTAACCCTAACCCTTCCGAAAGTCGGAGAAGCTCAAGGATGGTACCGATCGATGCGCGCTACCCCATTTAGTAGGGGTAGAGCCTACTTGCAAGTCTCTCCGACCTTCACCAAAAAAGTTATTCAAGAATATCTCTTTCTCCTATGTGCTTTCATCCCTAACCCTAACCCTAACCCTTCCGAAAGTCGGAGAAGCTCAAGGATGGTACCGATCGATGCGCGCTACCCCATTTAGTGGGGGTAGAGCCTACTTGCAAGTCTCTCCGACCTTCACAAAAAAAGTTATTCAAGAATATCTCTTTCTCCTATGTGCTTTCATCCCTAACCCTAACCCTAACCCTTCCGAAAGTCGGAGAAGCTCAAGGATGGTACCGATCGATGCGCGCAACCCCATTTAGTGGGGGTAGAGCCTACTTGCAAGTCTCTCCGACCTTCACAAAAAAAGTTATTCAAGAATATCTCCTCAGATTTGGGGGAATTTCGTCGGTCGACCTCTTCCGAAGGTCGTACAAGCTCGGGGATGGTACCAATCGATCTGCAGGACCCAAATTAGTCCAGATGCAACCACTTTCCAAGTCTCTCCGACCTTCACAAAAAAAGTTATTCAAGAATATCTCTTTCTCCTATGTGCTTTCATCCCTAACCCTAACCCTAACCCTTCCGAAAGTCGGAGAAGCTCAAGGATGGTACCGATCGATGCGCGCTACCCCATTTAGTGGGGGTAGAGCCTACTTGCAAGTCTCTCCGACCTTCACAAAAAAAGTTATTCAAGAATATCTCTTTCTCCTATGTGCTTTCATCCCTAACCCTAACCCTAACCCTTCCGAAAGTCGGAGAAGCTCAAGGATGGTACCGATCGATGCGCGCTACCCCATTTAGTGGGGGTAGAGCCTACTTGCAAGTCTCTCCGACCTTCACAAAAAAAGTTATTCAAGAATATCTCTTTCTCCTATGTGCTTTCATCCCTAACCCTAACCCTAACCCTTCCGAAAGTCGGAGAAGCTCAAGGATGGTACCGATCGATGCGCGCAACCCCATTTAGTGGGGGTAGAGCCTACTTGCAAGTCTCTCCGACCTTCACAAAAAAAGTTATTCAAGAATATCTCCTCAGATTTGGGGGAATTTCGTCGGTCGACCTCTTCCGAAGGTCGTACAAGCTCGGGGATGGTACCAATCGATCCGCAGGACCCAAATTAGTCCAGATGCAACCACTTTCCAAGTCTCTCCGACCTTCACAAAAAAAGTTATTCAAGAATATCTCTTTCTCCTATGTGCTTTCATCCCTAACCCTAACCCTAACCCTTCCGAAAGTCGGAGAAGCTCAAGGATGGTACCGATCGATGCGCGCTACCCCATTTAGTGGGGGTAGAGCCTACTTGCAAGTCTCTCCGACCTTCACCAAAAAAGTTATTCAAGAATATCTCTTTCTCCTATGTGCTTTCATCCCTAACCCTAACCCTAACCCTTCCGAAAGTCGGAGAAGCTCAAGGATGGTACCGATCGATGCGCGCTACCCCATTTAGTGGGGGTAGAGCCTACTTGCAAGTCTCTCCGACCTTCACAAAAAAAGTTATTCAAGAATATCTCTTTCTCCTATGTGCTTTCATCCCTAACCCTAACCCTAACCCTTCCGAAAGTCGGAGAAGCTCAAGGATGGTACCGATCGATGCGCGCTACCCCATTTAGTGGGGGTAGAGCCTACTTGCAAGTCTCTCCGACCTTCACAAAAAAAGTTATTCAAGAATATCTCCTCAGATTTGGGGGAATTTCGTCGGTCGACCTCTTCCGAAGGTCGTACAAGCTCGGGGATGGTACCAATCGATCCGCAGGACCCAAATTAGTCCAGATGCAACCACTTTCCAAGTCTCTCCGACCTTCACAAAAAAGGTTATTCAAGAATATCTCTTTCTCCTATGTGCTTTCATCCCTAACCCTAACCCTAACCCTTCCGAAAGTCGGAGAAGCTCAAGGATGGTACCGATCGATGCGCGCTACCCCATTTAGTGGGGGTAGAGCCTACTTGCAAGTCTCTCCGACCTTCACCAAAAAAGTTATTCAAGAATATCTCTTTCTCCTATGTGCTTTCATCCCTAACCCTAACCCTAACCCTTCCGAAAGTCGGAGAAGCTCAAGGATGGTACCGATCGATGCGCGCTACCCCATTTAGTGGGGGTAGAGCCTACTTGCAAGTCTCTCCGACCTTCACAAAAAAAGTTATTCAAGAATATCTCTTTCTCCTATGTGCTTTCATCCCTAACCCTAACCCTAACCCTTCCGAAAGTCGGAGAAGCTCAAGGATGGTACCGATCGATGCGCGCAACCCCATTTAGTGGGGGTAGAGCCTACTTGCAAGTCTCTCCGACCTTCACAAAAAAAGTTATTCAAGAATATCTCCTCAGATTTGGGGGAATTTCGTCGGTCGACCTCTTCCGAAGGTCGTACAAGCTCGGGAATGGTACCAATCGATCCGCAGGACCCAAATTAGTCCAGATGCAACCACTTTCCAAGTCTCTCCGACCTTCACAAAAAAAGTTATTCAAGAATATCTCTTTCTCCTATGTGCTTTCATCCCTAACCCTAACCCTAACCCTTCCGAAAGTCGGAGAAGCTCAAGGATGGTACCGATCGATGCGCGCTACCCCATTTAGTGGGGGTAGAGCCTACTTGCAAGTCTCTCCGACCTTCACAAAAAAAGTTATTCAAGAATATCTCTTTCTCCTATGTGCTTTCATCCCTAACCCTAACCCTAACCCTTCCGAAAGTCGGAGAAGCTCAAGGATGGTACCGATCGATGCGCGCTACCCCATTTAGTGGGGGTAGAGCCTACTTGCAAGTCTCTCCGACCTTCACAAAAAAAGTTATTCAAGAATATCTCTTTCTCCTATGTGCTTTCATCCCTAACCCTAACCCTAACCCTTCCGAAAGTCGGAGAAGCTCAAGGATGGTACCGATCGATGCGCGCAACCCCATTTAGTGGGGGTAGAGCCTACTTGCAAGTCTCTCCGACCTTCACAAAAAAAGTTATTCAAGAATATCTCCTCAGATTTGGGGGAATTTCGTCGGTCGACCTCTTCCGAAGGTCGTACAAGCTCGGGAGTGGTACCAATCGATCCGCAGGACCCAAATTAGTCCAGATGCAACCACTTTCCAAGTCTCTCCGACCTTCACAAAAAAAGTTATTCAAGAATATCTCTTTCTCCTATGTGCTTTCATCCCTAACCCTAACCCTAACCCTTCCGAAAGTCGGAGAAGCTCAAGGATGGTACTGATCGATGCGCGCTACCCCATTTAGTGGGGGTAGAGCCTACTTGCAAGTCTCTCCGACCTTCACAAAAAAAGTTATTCAAGAATATCTCTTTCTCCTATGTGCTTTCATCCCTAACCCTAACCCTAACCCTTCCAAAAGTCGGAGAAGCTCAAGGATGGTACCGATCGATGCGCGCAACCCCATTTAGTGGGGGTAGAGCCTACTTGCAAGTCTCTCCGACCTTCACAAAAAAAGTTATTCAAGAATATCTCTTTCTCCTATGTGCTTTCATCCCTAACCCTTCCGAAAGTCGGAGAAGCTCAAGGATGGTACCGATCGATGCGCGCTACCCCATTTAGTGGGGGTAGAGCCTACTTGCAAGTCTCTCCGACCTTCACAAAAAAAGTTATTCAAGAATATCTCTTTCTCCTATGTGCTTTCATCCCTAACCCTAACCCTAACCCTTCCGAAAGTCGGAGAAGCTCAAGGATGGTACCGATCGATGCGCGCTACCCCATTTAGTGGGGGTAGAGCCTACTTGCAAGTCTCTCCGACCTTCACAAAAAAAGTTATTCAAGAATATCTCCTCAGATTTGGGGGAATTTCGTCGGTCGACCTCTTCCGAAGGTCGTACAAGCTCGGGGATGGTACCAATCGATCCGCAGGACCCAAATTAGTCCAGATGCAACCACTTTTCAAGTCTCTCCGACCTTCACAAAAAAAGTTATTCAAGAATATCTCTTTCTCCTATGTGCTTTCATCCCTAACCCTAACCCTTCCGAAAGTCGGAGAAGCTCAAGGATGGTACTGATCGATGCGCGCTACCCCATTTAGTGGGGGTAGAGCCTACTTGCAAGTCTCTCCGACCTTCACAAAAAAAGTTATTCAAGAATATCTCTTTCTCCTATGTGCTTTCATCCCTAACCCTAACCCTAACCCTTCCGAAAGTCGGAGAAGCTCAAGGATGGTACCGATCGATGCGCGCTACCCCATTTAGTGGGGGTAGAGCCTACTTGCAAGTCTCTCCGACCTTCACAAAAAAAGTTATTCAAGAATATCTCTTTCTCCTATGTGCTTTCATCCCTAACCCTAACCCTAACCCTTCCGAAAGTCGGAGAAGCTCAAGGATGGTACCGATCGATGCGCGCAACCCCATTTAGTGGGGGTAGAGCCTACTTGCAAGTCTCTCCGACCTTCACAAAAAAAGTAATTCAAGAATATCTCCTCAGATTTGGGGGAATTTCGTCGGTCGACCTCTTCCGAAGGTCGTACAAGCTCGGGGATGGTACCAATCGATCCGCAGGACCCAAATTAGTCCAGATGCAACCACTTTCCAAGTCTCTCCGACCTTCACAAAAAAAGTTATTCAAGAATATCTCTTTCTCCTATGTGCTTTCATCCCTAACCCTAACCCTAACCCTTCCGAAAGTCGGAGAAGCTCAAGGATGGTACCGATCGATGCGCGCAACCCCATTTAGTGGGGGTAGAGCCTACTTGCAAGTCTCTCCGACCTTCACAAAAAAAGTTATTCAAGAATATCTCTTTCTCCTATGTGCTTTCATCCCTAACCCTAACCCTTCCGAAAGTCGGAGAAGCTCAAAGATGGTACCGATCGATGCGCGCTACCCCATTTAGTGGGGGTAGAGCCTACTTGCAAGTCTCTCCGACCTTCACAAAAAAAGTTATTCAAGAATATCTCTTTCTCCTATGTGCTTTCATCCCTAACCCTAACCCTAACCCTTCCGAAAGTCGGAGAAGCTCAAGGATGGTACCGATCGATGCGCGCTACCCCATTTAGTGGGGGTAGAGCCTACTTGCAAGTCTCTCCGACCTTCACAAAAAAAGTTATTCAAGAATATCTCCTCAGATTTGGGGGAATTTCGTCGGTCGACCTCTTCCGAAGGTCGTACAAGCTCGGGGATGGTACCAATCGATCCGCAGGACCCAAATTAGTCCAGATGCAACCACTTTTCAAGTCTCTCCGACCTTCACAAAAAAAGTTATTCAAGAATATCTCTTTCTCCTATGTGCTTTCATCCCTAACCCTAACCCTTCCGAAAGTCGGAGAAGCTCAAGGATGGTACTGATCGATGCGCGCTACCCCATTTAGTGGGGGTAGAGCCTACTTGCAAGTCTCTCCGACCTTCACAAAAAAAGTTATTCAAGAATATCTCTTTCTCCTATGTGCTTTCATCCCTAACCCTAACCCTAACCCTTCCGAAAGTCGGAGAAGCTCAAGGATGGTACCGATCGATGCGCGCTACCCCATTTAGTGGGGGTAGAGCCTACTTGCAAGTCTCTCCGACCTTCACAAAAAAAGTTATTCAAGAATATCTCTTTCTCCTATGTGCTTTCATCCCTAACCCTAACCCTAACCCTTCCGAAAGTCGGAGAAGCTCAAGGATGGTACCGATCGATGCGCGCTACCCCATTTAGTGGGGGTAGAGCCTACTTGCAAGTCTCTCCGACCTTCACAAAAAAAGTTATTCAAGAATATCTCTTTCTCCTATGTGCTTTCATCCCTAACCCTAACCCTAACCCTTCCGAAAGTCGGAGAAGCTCAAGGATGGTACCGATCGATGCGCGCTACCCCATTTAGTGGGGGTAGAGCCTACTTGCAAGTCTCTCCGACCTTCACAAAAAAAGTTATTCAAGAATATCTCTTTCTCCTATGTGCTTTCATCCCTAACCCTAACCCTAACCCTTCCGAAAGTCGGAGAAGCTCAAGGATGGTACCGATCGATGCGCGCAACCCCATTTAGTGGGGGTAGAGCCTACTTGCAAGTCTCTCCGACCTTCACAAAAAAAGTAATTCAAGAATATCTCCTCAGATTTGGGGGAATTTCGTCGGTCGACCTCTTCCGAAGGTCGTACAAGCTCGGGGATGGTACCAATCGATCCGCAGGACCCAAATTAGTCCAGATGCAACCACTTTCCAAGTCTCTCCGACCTTCACAAAAAAAGTTATTCAAGAATATCTCTTTCTCCTATGTGCTTTCATCCCTAACCCTAACCCTAACCCTTCCGAAAGTCGGAGAAGCTCAAGGATGGTACCGATCGATGCGCGCTACCCCATTTAGTGGGGGTAGAGCCTACTTGCAAGTCTCTCCGACCTTCACCAAAAAAGTTATTCAAGAATATCTCTTTCTCCTATGTGCTTTCATCCCTAACCCTAACCCTAACCCTTCCGAAAGTCGGAGAAGCTCAAGGATGGTACCGATCGATGCGCGCTACCCCATTTAGTGGGGGTAGAGCCTACTTGCAAGTCTCTCCGACCTTCACAAAAAAAGTTATTCAAGAATATCTCTTTCTCCTATGTGCTTTCATCCCTAACCCTAACCCTAACCCTTCCGAAAGTCGGAGAAGCTCAAGGATGGTACCGATCGATGCGCGCAACCCCATTTAGTGGGGGTAGAGCCTACTTGCAAGTCTCTTCGACCTTCACAAAAAAAGTTATTCAAGAATATCTCCTCAGATTTGGGGGAATTTCGTCGGTCGACCTCTTCCGAAGGTCGTACAAGCTCGGGGATGGTACCAATCGATCCGCAGGACCCAAATTAGTCCAGATGCAACCACTTTCCAAGTCTCTCCGACCTTCACAAAAAAAGTTATTCAAGAATATCTCTTTCTCCTATGTGCTTTCATCCCTAACCCTAACCCTAACCCTTCCGAAAGTCGGAGAAGCTCAAGGATGGTACCGATCGATGCGCGCTACCCCATTTAGTGGGGGTAGAGCCTACTTGCAAGTCTCTCCGACCTTCACAAAAAAAGTTATTCAAGAATATCTCTTTCTCCTATGTGCTTTCATCCCTAACCCTAACCCTAACCCTTCCGAAAGTCGGAGAAGCTCAAGGATGGTACCGATCGATGCGCGCTACCCCATTTAGTGGGGGTAGAGCCTACTTGCAAGTCTCTCCGACCTTCACAAAAAAAGTTATTCAAGAATATCTCTTTCTCCTATGTGCTTTCATCCCTAACCCTAACCCTAACCCTTCCGAAAGTCGGAGAAGCTCAAGGATGGTACCGATCGATGCGCGCAACCCCATTTAGTGGGGGTAGAGCCTACTTGCAAGTCTCTCCGACCTTCACAAAAAAAGTAATTCAAGAATATCTCCTCAGATTTGGGGGAATTTCGTCGGTCGACCTCTTCCGAAGGTCGTACAAGCTCGGGGATGGTACCAATCGATCCGCAGGACCCAAATTAGTCCAGATGCAACCACTTTCCAAGTCTCTCTGACCTTCACAAAAAAAGTTATTCAAGAATATCTCTTTCTCCTATGTGCTTTCATCCCTAACCCTAACCCTAACCCTTCCGAAAGTCGGAGAAGCTCAAAGATGGTACCGATCGATGCGCGCTACCCCATTTAGTGGGGGTAGAGCCTACTTGCAAGTCTCTCCGACCTTCACAAAAAAAGTTATTCAAGAATATCTCTTTCTCCTATGTGCTTTCATCCCTAACCCTAACCCTAACCCTTCCGAAAGTCGGAGAAGCTCAAGGATGGTACCGATCGATGCGCGCAACCCCATTTAGTGGGGGTAGAGCCTACTTGCAAGTCTCTCCGACCTTCACAAAAAAAGTTATTCAAGAATATCTCCTCAGATTTGGGGGAATTTCGTCGGTCGACCTCTTCCGAAGGTCGTACAAGCTCGGGGATGGTACCAATCGATCCGCAGGACCCAAATTAGTCCAGATGCAACCACTTTCCAAGTCTCTCCGACCTTCACAAAAAAAGTTATTCAAGAATATCTCTTTCTCCTATGTGCTTTCATCCCTAACCCTAACCCTAACCCTTCCGAAAGTCGGAGAAGCTCAAGAATGGTACTGATCGATGCGCGCTACCCCATTTAGTGGGGGTAGAGCCTACTTGCAAGTCTCTCCGACCTTCACAAAAAAAGTTATTCAAGAATATCTCTTTCTCCTATGTGCTTTCATCCCTAACCCTAACCCTAACCCTTCCGAAAGTCGGAGAAGCTCAAGGATGGTACCGATCGATGCGCGCAACCCCATTTAGTGGGGGTAGAGCCTACTTGTAAGTCTCTCCGACCTTCACAAAAAAAGTTATTCAAGAATATCTCCTCAGATTTGGGGGAATTTCGTCGGTCGACCTCTTCCGAAGGTCGTACAAGCTCGGGGATGGTACCAATCGATCCGCAGGACCCAAATTAGTCCAGATGCAACCACTTTCCAAGTCTCTCCGACCTTCACAAAAAAAGTTATTCAAGAATATCTCTTTCTCCTATGTGCTTTCATCCCTAACCCTAACCCTAACCCTTCCGAAAGTCGGAGAAGCTCAAGGATGGTACCGATCGATGCGCGCTACCCCATTTAGTGGGGGTAGAGCCTACTTGCAAGTCTCTCCGACCTTCACAAAAAAAGTTATTCAAGAATATCTCTTTCTCCTATGTGCTTTCATCCCTAACCCTAACCCTAACCCTTCCGAAAGTCGGAGAAGCTCAAGGATGGTACCGATCGATGCGCGCAACCCCATTTAGTGGGGGTAGAGCCTACTTGCAAGTCTCTCCGACCTTCACAAAAAAAGTAATTCAAGAATATCTCCTCAGATTTGGGGGAATTTCGTCGGTCGACCTCTTCCGAAGGTCGTACAAGCTCGGGGATGGTACCAATCGATCCGCAGGACCCAAATTAGTCCAGATGCAACCACTTTCCAAGTCTCTCCGACCTTCACAAAAAAAGTTATTCAAGAATATCTCTTTCTCCTATGTGCTTTCATCCCTAACCCTAACCCTAACCCTTCCGAAAGTCGGAGAAGCTCAACGATGGTACCGATCGATGCGCGCTACCCCATTTAGTGGGGGTAGAGCCTACTTGCAAGTCTCTCCGACCTTCACAAAAAAAGTTATTCAAGAATATCTCTTTCTCCTATGTGCTTTCATCCCTAACCCTAACCCTAACCCTTCCGAAAGTCGGAGAAGCTCAAGGATGGTACCGATCGATGCGCGCAACCCCATTTAGTGGGGGTAAAGCCTACTTGCAAGTCTCTCCGACCTTCACAAAAAAAGTTATTCAAGAATATCTCCTCAGATTTGGGGGAATTTCGTCGGTCGACCTCTTCCGAAGGTCGTACAAGCTCAAGGATGGTACCAATCGATCCGCAGGACCCAAATTAGTCCAGATGCAACCACTTTCCAAGTCTCTCCGACCTTCACAAAAAAAGTTATTCAAGAATATCTCTTTCTCCTATGTGCTTTCATCCCTAACCCTAACCCTAACCCTTCCGAAAGTCGGAGAAGCTCAAGGATGGTACCGATCGATGCGCGCTACCCCATTTAGTGGGGGTAGAGCCTACTTGCAAGTCTCTCCGACCTTCACAAAAAAAGTTATTCAAGAATATCTCTTTCTCCTATGTGCTTTCATCCCTAACCCTAACCCTAACCCTTCCGAAAGTCGGAGAAGCTCAAGGATGGTACAGATCGATGCGCGCAACCCCATTTAGTGGGGGTAGAGCCTACTTGCAAGTCTCTCCGACCTTCACAAAAAAAGTTATTCAAGAATATCTCCTCAGATTTGGGGGAATTTCGTCGGTCGACCTCTTCCGAAGGTCGTACAAGCTCGGGGATGGTACCAATCGATCCGCAGGACCCAAATTAGTCCAGATGCAACCACTTTCCAAGTCTCTCCGACCTTCACAAAAAAAGTTATTCAAGAATATCTCTTTCTCCTATGTGCTTTCATCCCTAACCCTAACCCTAACCCTTCCGAAAGTCGGAGAAGCTCAAGGATGGTACCGATCGATGCGCGCTACCCCATTTAGTGGGGGTAGAGCCTACTTGCAAGTCTCTCCGACCTTCACAAAAAAAGTTATTCAAGAATATCTCTTTCTCCTATGTGCTTTCATCCCTAACCCTAACCCTAACCCTTCCGAAAGTCGGAGAAGCTCAAGGATGGTACCGATCGATGTGCGCTACCCCATTTAGTGGGGGTAGAGCCTACTTGCAAGTCTCTCCGACCTTCAGAAAAAAAGTTATTCAAGAATATCTCCTCAGATTTGGGGGAATTTCGTCGGTCGACCTCTTCCGAAGGTCGTACAAGCTCGGGGATGGTACCAATCGATCCGCAGGACCCAAATTAGTCCAGATGCAACCACTTTCCAAGTCTCTCCGACCTTCACAAAAAAAGTTATTCAAGAATATCTCTTTCTCCTATGTGCTTTCATCCCTAACCCTAACCCTAACCCTTCCGAAAGTCGGAGAAGCTCAAGGATGGTACCGATCGATGCGCGCTACCCCATTTAGTGGGGGTAGAGCCTACTTGCAAGTCTCTCCGACCTTCACAAAAAAAGTTATTCAAGAATATCTCCTCAGATTTGGGGGAATTTCGTCGGTCGACCTCTTCCGAAGGTCGTACAAGCTCGGGGATGGTACCAATCGATCCGCAGGACCCAAATTAGTCCAGATGCAACCACTTTCCAAGTCTCTCCGACCTTCACAAAAAAAGTTATTCAAGAATATCTCTTTCTCCTATGTGCTTTCATCCCTAACCCTAACCCTAACCCTTCCGAAAGTCGGAGAAGCTCAAGGATGGTACCGATCGATGCGCGCTACCCCATTTAGTGGGGGTAGAGCCTACTTGCAAGTCTCTCCGACCTTCACAAAAAAAGTTATTCAAGAATATCTCCTCAGATTTGGGGGAATTTCGTCGGTCGACCTCTTCCGAAGGTCGTACAAGCTCGGGGATGGTACCAATCGATCCGCAGGACCCAAATTAGTCCAGATGCAACCACTTTTCAAGTCTCTCCGACCTTCACAAAAAAAGTTATTCAAGAATATCTCTTTCTCCTATGTGCTTTCATCCCTAACCCTAACCCTTCCGAAAGTCGGAGAAGCTCAAGGATGGTACTGATCGATGCGCGCTACCCCATTTAGTGGGGGTACAGCCTACTTGCAAGTCTCTCCGACCTTCACAAAAAAAGTTATTCAAGAATATCTCTTTCTCCTATGTGCTTTCATCCCTAACCCTAACCCTAACCCTTCCGAAAGTCGGAGAAGCTCAAGGATGGTACCGATCGATGCGCGCTACCCCATTTAGTGGGGGTAGAGCCTACTTGCAAGTCTCTCCGACCTTCACAAAAAAAGTTATTCAAGAATATCTCTTTCTCCTATGTGCTTTCATCCCTAACCCTAACCCTAACCCTTCCGAAAGTCGGAGAAGCTCAAGGATGGTACCGATCGATGCGCGCTACCCCATTTAGTGGGGGTAGAGCCTACTTGCAAGTCTCTCCGACCTTCACAAAAAAAGTTATTCAAGAATATCTCTTTCTCCTATGTGCTTTCATCCCTAACCCTAACCCTAACCCTTCCGAAAGTCGGAGAAGCTCAAGGATGGTACCGATCGATGCGCGCTACCCCATTTAGTGGGGGTAGAGCCTACTTGCAAGTCTCTCCGACCTTCACAAAAAAAGTTATTCAAGAATATCTCTTTCTCCTATGTGCTTTCATCCCTAACCCTAACCCTAACCCTTCCGAAAGTCGGAGAAGCTCAAGGATGGTACCGATCGATGCGCGCAACCCCATTTAGTGGGGGTAGAGCCTACTTGCAAGTCTCTCCGACCTTCACAAAAAAAGTAATTCAAGAATATCTCCTCAGATTTGGGGGAATTTCGTCGGTCGACCTCTTCCGAAGGTCGTACAAGCTCGGGGATGGTACCAATCGATCCGCAGGACCCAAATTAGTCCAGATGCAACCACTTTCCAAGTCTCTCCGACCTTCACAAAAAAAGTTATTCAAGAATATCTCTTTCTCCTATGTGCTTTCATCCCTAACCCTAACCCTAACCCTTCCGAAAGTCGGAGAAGCTCAAGGATGGTACCGATCGATGCGCGCTACCCCATTTAGTGGGGGTAGAGCCTACTTGCAAGTCTCTCCGACCTTCACCAAAAAAGTTATTCAAGAATATCTCTTTCTCCTATGTGCTTTCATCCCTAACCCTAACCCTAACCCTTCCGAAAGTCGGAGAAGCTCAAGGATGGTACCGATCGATGCGCGCTACCCCATTTAGTGGGGGTAGAGCCTACTTGCAAGTCTCTCCGACCTTCACAAAAAAAGTTATTCAAGAATATCTCTTTCTCCTATGTGCTTTCATCCCTAACCCTAACCCTAACCCTTCCGAAAGTCGGAGAAGCTCAAGGATGGTACCGATCGATGCGCGCAACCCCATTTAGTGGGGGTAGAGCCTACTTGCAAGTCTCTCCGACCTTCACAAAAAAAGTTATTCAAGAATATCTCCTCAGATTTGGGGGAATTTCGTCGGTCGACCTCTTCCGAAGGTCGTACAAGCTCGGGGATGGTACCAATCGATCCGCAGGACCCAAATTAGTCCAGATGCAACCACTTTCCAAGTCTCTCCGACCTTCACAAAAAAAGTTATTCAAGAATATCTCTTTCTCCTATGTGCTTTCATCCCTAACCCTAACCCTAACCCTTCCGAAAGTCGGAGAAGCTCAAGGATGGTACCGATCGATGCGCGCTACCCCATTTAGTGGGGGTAGAGCCTACTTGCAAGTCTCTCCGACCTTCACAAAAAAAGTTATTCAAGAATATCTCTTTCTCCTATGTGCTTTCATCCCTAACCCTAACCCTAACCCTTCCGAAAGTCGGAGAAGCTCAAGGATGGTACCGATCGATGCGCGCTACCCCATTTAGTGGGGGTAGAGCCTACTTGCAAGTCTCTCCGACCTTCACAAAAAAAGTTATTCAAGAATATCTCTTTCTCCTATGTGCTTTCATCCCTAACCCTAACCCTAACCCTTCCGAAAGTCGGAGAAGCTCAAGGATGGTACCGATCGATGCGCGCTACCCCATTTAGTGGGGGTAGAGCCTACTTGCAAGTCTCTCCGACCTTCACAAAAAAAGTTATTCAAGAATATCTCTTTCTCCTATGTGCTTTCATCCCTAACCCTAACCCTAACCCTTCCGAAAGTCGGAGAAGCTCAAGGATGGTACCGATCGATGCGCGCAACCCCATTTAGTGGGGGTAGAGCCTACTTGCAAGTCTCTCCGACCTTCACAAAAAAAGTAATTCAAGAATATCTCCTCAGATTTGGGGGAATTTCGTCGGTCGACCTCTTTCGAAGGTCGTACAAGCTCGGGGATGGTACCAATCGATCCGCAGGACCCAAATTAGTCCAGATGCAACCACTTTCCAAGTCTCTCCGACCTTCACAAAAAAAGTTATTCAAGAATATCTCTTTCTCCTATGTGCTTTCATCCCTAACCCTAACCCTAACCCTTCCAAAAGTCGGAGAAGCTCAAGGATGGTACCGATCGATGCGCGCTACCCCATTTAGTGGGGGTAGAGCCTACTTGCAAGTCTCTCCGACCTTCACCAAAAAAGTTATTCAAGAATATCTCTTTCTCCTATGTGCTTTCATCCCTAACCCTAACCCTAACCCTTCCGAAAGTCGGAGAAGCTCAAGGATGGTACCGATCGATGCGCGCTACCCCATTTAGTGGGGGTAGAGCCTACTTGCAAGTCTCTCCGACCTTCACAAAAAAAGTTATTCAAGAATATCTCTTTCTCCTATGTGCTTTCATCCCTAACCCTAACCCTAACCCTTCCGAAAGTCGGAGAAGCTCAAGGATGGTACCGATCGATGCGTGCTACCCCATTTAGTGGGGGTAGAGCCTACTTGCAAGTCTCTCCGACCTTCACAAAAAAAGTTATTCAAGAATATCTCCTCAGATTTGGGGGAATTTCGTCGGTCGACCTCTTCCGAAGGTCGTACAAGCTCGGGGATGGTACCAATCGATCCGCAGGACCCAAATTAGTCCAGATGCAACCACTTTCCAAGTCTCTCCGACCTTCACAAAAAAGGTTATTCAAGAATATCTCTTTCTCCTATGTGCTTTCATCCCTAACCCTAACCCTAACCCTTCCGAAAGTCGGAGAAGCTCAAGGATGGTACCGATCGATGCGCGCTACCCCATTTAGTGGGGGTAGAGCCTACTTGCAAGTCTCTCCGACCTTCACCAAAAAAGTTATTCAAGAATATCTCTTTCTCCTATGTGCTTTCATCCCTAACCCTAACCCTAACCCTTCCGAAAGTCGGAGAAGCTCAAGGATGGTACCGATCGATGCGCGCTACCCCATTTAGTGGGGGTAGAGCCTACTTGCAAGTCTCTCCGACCTTCACAAAAAAAGTTATTCAAGAATATCTCTTTCTCCTATGTGCTTTCATCCCTAACCCTAACCCTAACCCTTCCGAAAGTCGGAGAAGCTCAAGGATGGTACCGATCGATGCGCGCAACCCCATTTAGTGGGGGTAGAGCCTACTTGCAAGTCTCTCCGACCTTCACAAAAAAAGTTATTCAAGAATATCTCCTCAGATTTGGGGGAATTTCGTCGGTCGACCTCTTCCGAAGGTCGTACAAGCTCGGGGATGGTACCAATCGATCCGCAGGACCCAAATTAGTCCAGATGCAACCACTTTCCAAGTCTCTCCGACCTTCACAAAAAAAGTTATTCAAGAATATCTCTTTCTCCTATGTGCTTTCATCCCTAACCCTAACCCTAACCCTTCCGAAAGTCGGAGAAGCTCAAGGATGGTACCGATCGATGCGCGCTACCCCATTTAGTGGGGGTAGAGCCTACTTGCAAGTCTCTCCGACCTTCACAAAAAAAGTTATTCAAGAATATCTCTTTCTCCTATGTGCTTTCATCCCTAACCCTAACCCTAACCCTTCCGAAAGTCGGAGAAGCTCAAGGATGGTACCGATCGATGCGCGCTACCCCATTTAGTGGGGGTAGAGCCTACTTGCAAGTCTCTCCGACCTTCACAAAAAAAGTTATTCAAGAATATCTCTTTCTCCTATGTGCTTTCATCCCTAACCCTAACCCTAACCCTTCCGAAAGTCGGAGAAGCTCAAGGATGGTACCGATCGATGCGCGCAACCCCATTTAGTGGGGGTAGAGCCTACTTGCAAGTCTCTCCGACCTTCACAAAAAAAGTTATTCAAGAATATCTCCTCAGATTTGGGGGAATTTCGTCGGTCGACCTCTTCCGAAGGTCGTACAAGCTCGGGGATGGTACCAATCGATCCGCAGGACCCAAATTAGTCCAGATGCAACCACTTTCCAAGTCTCTCCGACCTTCACAAAAAAAGTTATTCAAGAATATCTCTTTCTCCTATGTGCTTTCATCCCTAACCCTAACCCTAACCCTTCCGAAAGTCGGAGAAGCTCAAGGATGGTACTGATCGATGCGCGCTACCCCATTTAGTGGGGGTAGAGCCTACTTGCAAGTCTCTCCGACCTTCACAAAAAAAGTTATTCAAGAATATCTCTTTCTCCTATGTGCTTTCATCCCTAACCCTAACCCTAACCCTTCCGAAAGTCGGAGAAGCTCAAGGATGGTACCGATCGATGCGCGCAACCCCATTTAGTGGGGGTAGAGCCTACTTGCAAGTCTCTCCGACCTTCACAAAAAAAGTTATTCAAGAATATCTCTTTCTCCTATGTGCTTTCATCCCTAACCCTAACCCTTCCGAAAGTCGGAGAAGCTCAAGGATGGTACCGATCGATGCGCGCTACCCCATTTAGTGGGGGTAGAGCCTACTTGCAAGTCTCTCCGACCTTCACAAAAAAAGTTATTCAAGAATATCTCTTTCTCCTATGTGCTTTCATCCCTAACCCTAACCCTAACCCTTCCGAAAGTCGGAGAAGCTCAAGGATGGTACCGATCGATGCGCGCTACCCCATTTAGTGGGGGTAGAGCCTACTTGCAAGTCTCTCCGACCTTCACAAAAAAAGTTATTCAAGAATATCTCCTCAGATTTGGGGGAATTTCGTCGGTCGACCTCTTCCGAAGGTCGTACAAGCTCGGGGATGGTACCAATCGATCTGCAGGACCCAAATTAGTCCAGATGCAACCACTTTTCAAGTCTCTCCGACCTTCACAAAAAAAGTTATTCAAGAATATCTCTTTCTCCTATGTGCTTTCATCCCTAACCCTAACCCTTCCGAAAGTCGGAGAAGCTCAAGGATGGTACTGATCGATGCGCGCTACCCCATTTAGTGGGGGTAGAGCCTACTTGCAAGTCTCTCCGACCTTCACAAAAAAAGTTATTCAAGAATATCTCTTTCTCCTATGTGCTTTCATCCCTAACCCTAACCCTAACCCTTCCGAAAGTCGGAGAAGCTCAAGGATGGTACCGATCGATGCGCGCTACCCCATTTAGTGGGGGTAGAGCCTACTTGCAAGTCTCTCCGACCTTCACAAAAAAAGTTATTCAAGAATATCTCTTTCTCCTATGTGCTTTCATCCCTAACCCTAACCCTAACCCTTCCGAAAGTCGGAGAAGCTCAAGGATGGTACCGATCGATGCGCGCTACCCCATTTAGTGGGGGTAGAGCCTACTTGCAAGTCTCTCCGACCTTCACAAAAAAAGTTATTCAAGAATATCTCTTTCTCCTATGTGCTTTCATCCCTAACCCTAACCCTAACCCTTCCGAAAGTCGGAGAAGCTCAAGGATGGTACCGATCGATGCGCGCAACCCCATTTAGTGGGGGTAGAGCCTACTTGCAAGTCTCTCCGACCTTCACAAAAAAAGTAATTCAAGAATATCTCCTCAGATTTGGGGGAATTTCGTCGGTCGACCTCTTCCGAAGGTCGTACAAGCTCGGGGATGGTACCAATCGATCCGCAGGACCCAAATTAGTCCAGATGCAACCACTTTCCAAGTCTCTCCGACCTTCACAAAAAAAGTTATTCAAGAATATCTCTTTCTCCTATGTGCTTTCATCCCTAACCCTAACCCTAACCCTTCCGAAAGTCGGAGAAGCTCAAGGATGGTACCGATCGATGCGCGCTACCCCATTTAGTGGGGGTAGAGCCTACTTGCAAGTCTCTCCGACCTTCACCAAAAAAGTTATTCAAGAATATCTCTTTCTCCTATGTGCTTTCATCCCTAACCCTAACCCTAACCCTTCCGAAAGTCGGAGAAGCTCAAGGATGGTACCGATCGATGCGCGCTACCCCATTTAGTGGGGGTAGAGCCTACTTGCAAGTCTCTCCGACCTTCACAAAAAAAGTTATTCAAGAATATCTCTTTCTCCTATGTGCTTTCATCCCTAACCCTAACCCTAACCCTTCCGAAAGTCGGAGAAGCTCAAGGATGGTACCGATCGATGCGCGCAACCCCATTTAGTGGGGGTAGAGCCTACTTGCAAGTCTCTCCGACCTTCACAAAAAAAGTTATTCAAGAATATCTCCTCAGATTTGGGGGAATTTCGTCGGTCGACCTCTTCCGAAGGTCGTACAAGCTCGGGGATGGTACCAATCGATCCGCAGGACCCAAATTAGTCCAGATGCAACCACTTTCCAAGTCTCTCCGACCTTCACAAAAAAAGTTATTCAAGAATATCTCTTTCTCCTATGTGCTTTCATCCCTAACCCTAACCCTAACCCTTCCGAAAGTCGGAGAAGCTCAAGGATGGTACCGATCGATGCGCGCTACCCCATTTAGTGGGGGTAGAGCCTACTTGCAAGTCTCTCCGACCTTCACAAAAAAAGTTATTCAAGAATATCTCTTTCTCCTATGTGCTTTCATCCCTAACCCTAACCCTAACCCTTCCGAAAGTCGGAGAAGCTCAAGGATGGTACCGATCGATGCGCGCTACCCCATTTAGTGGGGGTAGAGCCTACTTGCAAGTCTCTCCGACCTTCACAAAAAAAGTTATTCAAGAATATCTCTTTCTCCTATGTGCTTTCATCCCTAACCCTAACCCTAACCCTTCCGAAAGTCGGAGAAGCTCAAGGATGGTACCGATCGATGCGCGCTACCCCATTTAGTGGGGGTAGAGCCTACTTGCAAGTCTCTCCGACCTTCACAAAAAAAGTTATTCAAGAATATCTCTTTCTCCTATGTGCTTTCATCCCTAACCCTAACCCTAACCCTTCCGAAAGTCGGAGAAGCTCAAGGATGGTACCGATCGATGCGCGCAACCCCATTTAGTGGGGGTAGAGCCTACTTGCAAGTCTCTCCGACCTTCACAAAAAAAGTAATTCAAGAATATCTCCTCAGATTTGGGGGAATTTCGTCGGTCGACCTCTTTCGAAGGTCGTACAAACTCGGGGATGGTACCAATCGATCCGCAGGACCCAAATTAGTCCAGATGCAACCACTTTCCAAGTCTCTCCGACCTTCACAAAAAAAGTTATTCAAGAATATCTCTTTCTCCTATGTGCTTTCATCCCTAACCCTAACCCTAACCCTTCCGAAAGTCGGAGAAGCTCAAGGATGGTACCGATCGATGCGCGCTACCCCATTTAGTGGGGGTAGAGCCTACTTGCAAGTCTCTCCGACCTTCACCAAAAAAGTTATTCAAGAATATCTCTTTCTCCTATGTGCTTTCATCCCTAACCCTAACCCTAACCCTTCCGAAAGTCGGAGAAGCTCAAGGATGGTACCGATCGATGCGCGCTACCCCATTTAGTGGGGGTAGAGCCTACTTGCAAGTCTCTCCGACCTTCACAAAAAAAGTTATTCAAGAATATCTCTTTCTCCTATGTGCTTTCATCCCTAACCCTAACCCTAACCCTTCCGAAAGTCGGAGAAGCTCAAGGATGGTACCGATCGATGCGCGCTACCCCATTTAGTGGGGGTAGAGCCTACTTGCAAGTCTCTCCGACCTTCACAAAAAAAGTTATTCAAGAATATCTCTTTCTCCTATGTGCTTTCATCCCTAACCCTAACCCTAACCCTTCCGAAAGTCGGAGAAGCTCAAGGATGGTACCGATCGATGCGCGCTACCCCATTTAGTGGGGGTAGAGCCTACTTGCAAGTCTCTCCGACCTTCACAAAAAAAGTTATTCAAGAATATCTCTTTCTCCTATGTGCTTTCATCCCTAACCCTAACCCTAACCCTTCCGAAAGTCGGAGAAGCTCAAGGATGGTACCGATCGATGCGCGCAACCCCATTTAGTGGGGGTAGAGCCTACTTGCAAGTCTCTCCGACCTTCACAAAAAAAGTAATTCAAGAATATCTCCTCAGATTTGGGGGAATTTCGTCGGTCGACCTCTTTCGAAGGTCGTACAAACTCGGGGATGGTACCAATCGATCCGCAGGACCCAAATTAGTCCAGATGCAACCACTTTCCAAGTCTCTCCGACCTTCACAAAAAAAGTTATTCAAGAATATCTCTTTCTCCTATGTGCTTTCATCCCTAACCCTAACCCTAACCCTTCCGAAAGTCGGAGAAGCTCAAGGATGGTACCGATCGATGCGCGCTACCCCATTTAGTGGGGGTAGAGCCTACTTGCAAGTCTCTCCGACCTTCACCAAAAAAGTTATTCAAGAATATCTCTTTCTCCTATGTGCTTTCATCCCTAACCCTAACCCTAACCCTTCCGAAAGTCGGAGAAGCTCAAGGATGGTACCGATCGATGCGCGCTACCCCATTTAGTGGGGGTAGAGCCTACTTGCAAGTCTCTCCGACCTTCACAAAAAAAGTTATTCAAGAATATCTCTTTCTCCTATGTGCTTTCATCCCTAACCCTAACCCTAACCCTTCCGAAAGTCGGAGAAGCTCAAGGATGGTACCGATCGATGCGCGCTACCCCATTTAGTGGGGGTAGAGCCTACTTGCAAGTCTCTCCGACCTTCACAAAAAAAGTTATTCAAGAATATCTCCTCAGATTTGGGGGAATTTCGTCGGTCGACCTCTTCCGAAGGTCGTACAAGCTCGGGGATGGTACCAATCGATCCGCAGGACCCAAATTAGTCCAGATGCAACCACTTTCCAAGTCTCTCCGACCTTCACAAAAAAGGTTATTCAAGAATATCTCTTTCTCCTATGTGCTTTCATCCCTAACCCTAACCCTAACCCTTCCGAAAGTCGGAGAAGCTCAAGGATGGTACCGATCGATGCGCGCTACCCCATTTAGTGGGGGTAGAGCCTACTTGCAAGTCTCTCCGACCTTCACCAAAAAAGTTATTCAAGAATATCTCTTTCTCCTATGTGCTTTCATCCCTAACCCTAACCCTAACCCTTCCGAAAGTCGGAGAAGCTCAAAGATGGTACCGATCGATGCGCGCTACCCCATTTAGTGGGGGTAGAGCCTACTTGCAAGTCTCTCCGACCTTCACAAAAAAAGTTATTCAAGAATATCTCTTTCTCCTATGTGCTTTCATCCCTAACCCTAACCCTAACCCTTCCGAAAGTCGGAGAAGCTCAAGGATGGTACCGATCGATGCGCGCAACCCCATTTAGTGGGGGTAGAGCCTACTTGCAAGTCTCTCCGACCTTCACAAAAAAAGTTATTCAAGAATATCTCCTCAGATTTGGGGGAATTTCGTCGGTCGACCTCTTCCGAAGGTCGTACAAGCTCGGGGATGGTACCAATCGATCCGCAGGACCCAAATTAGTCCAGATGCAACCACTTTCCAAGTCTCTCCGACCTTCACAAAAAAAGTTATTCAAGAATATCTCTTTCTCCTATGTGCTTTCATCCCTAACCCTAACCCTAACCCTTCCGAAAGTCGGAGAAGCTCAAGGATGGTACCGATCGATGCGCGCTACCCCATTTAGTGGGGGTAGAGCCTACTTGCAAGTCTCTCCGACCTTCACAAAAAAAGTTATTCAAGAATATCTCTTTCTCCTATGTGCTTTCATCCCTAACCCTAACCCTAACCCTTCCGAAAGTCGGAGAAGCTCAAGGATGGTACCGATCGATGCGCGCTACCCCATTTAGTGGGGGTAGAGCCTACTTGCAAGTCTCTCCGACCTTCACAAAAAAAGTTATTCAAGAATATCTCTTTCTCCTATGTGCTTTCATCCCTAACCCTAACCCTAACCCTTCCGAAAGTCGGAGAAGCTCAAGGATGGTACCGATCGATGCGCGCTACCCCATTTAGTGGGGGTAGAGCCTACTTGCAAGTCTCTCCGACCTTCACAAAAAAAGTTATTCAAGAATATCTCTTTCTCCTATGTGCTTTCATCCCTAACCCTAACCCTAACCCTTCCGAAAGTCGGAGAAGCTCAAGGATGGTACCGATCGATGCGCGCAACCCCATTTAGTGGGGGTAGAGCCTACTTGCAAGTCTCTCCGACCTTCACAAAAAAAGTTATTCAAGAATATCTCCTCAGATTTGGGGGAATTTCGTCGGTCGACCTCTTCCGAAGGTCGTACAAGCTCGGGGATGGTACCAATCGATCTGCAGGACCCAAATTAGTCCAGATGCAACCACTTTCCAAGTCTCTCCGACCTTCACAAAAAAAGTTATTCAAGAATATCTCTTTCTCCTATGTGCTTTCATCCCTAACCCTAACCCTAACCCTTCCGAAAGTCGGAGAAGCTCAAGGATGGTACTGATCGATGCGCGCTACCCCATTTAGTGGGGGTAGAGCCTACTTGCAAGTCTCTCCGACCTTCACAAAAAAAGTTATTCAAGAATATCTCTTTCTCCTATGTGCTTTCATCCCTAACCCTAACCCTAACCCTTCCGAAAGTCGGAGAAGCTCAAGGATGGTACCGATCGATGCGCGCAACCCCATTTAGTGGGGGTAGAGCCTACTTGCAAGTCTCTCCGACCTTCACAAAAAAAGTTATTCAAGAATATCTCTTTCTCCTATGTGCTTTCATCCCTAACCCTAACCCTTCCGAAAGTCGGAGAAGCTCAAGGATGGTACCGATCGATGCGCGCTACCCCATTTAGTGGGGGTAGAGCCTACTTGCAAGTCTCTCCGACCTTCACAAAAAAAGTTATTCAAGAATATCTCTTTCTCCTATGTGCTTTCATCCCTAACCCTAACCCTAACCCTTCCGAAAGTCGGAGAAGCTCAAGGATGGTACCGATCGATGCGCGCTACCCCATTTAGTGGGGGTAGAGCCTACTTGCAAGTCTCTCCGACCTTCACAAAAAAAGTTATTCAAGAATATCTCCTCAGATTTGGGGGAATTTCGTCGGTCGACCTCTTCCGAAGGTCGTACAAGCTCGGGGATGGTACCAATCGATCCGCAGGACCCAAATTAGTCCAGATGCAACCACTTTTCAAGTCTCTCCGACCTTCACAAAAAAAGTTATTCAAGAATATCTCTTTCTCCTATGTGCTTTCATCCCTAACCCTAACCCTTCCGAAAGTCGGAGAAGCTCAAGGATGGTACTGATCGATGCGCGCTACCCCATTTAGTGGGGGTAGAGCCTACTTGCAAGTCTCTCCGACCTTCACAAAAAAAGTTATTCAAGAATATCTCTTTCTCCTATGTGCTTTCATCCCTAACCCTAACCCTAACCCTTCCGAAAGTCGGAGAAGCTCAAGGATGGTACCGATCGATGCGCGCTACCCCATTTAGTGGGGGTAGAGCCTACTTGCAAGTCTCTCCGACCTTCACAAAAAAAGTTATTCAAGAATATCTCTTTCTCCTATGTGCTTTCATCCCTAACCCTAACCCTAACCCTTCCGAAAGTCGGAGAAGCTCAAGGATGGTACCGATCGATGCGCGCTACCCCATTTAGTGGGGGTAGAGCCTACTTGCAAGTCTCTCCGACCTTCACAAAAAAAGTTATTCAAGAATATCTCTTTCTCCTATGTGCTTTCATCCCTAACCCTAACCCTAACCCTTCCGAAAGTCGGAGAAGCTCAAGGATGGTACCGATCGATGCGCGCTACCCCATTTAGTGGGGGTAGAGCCTACTTGCAAGTCTCTCCGACCTTCACAAAAAAAGTTATTCAAGAATATCTCTTTCTCCTATGTGCTTTCATCCCTAACCCTAACCCTAACCCTTCCGAAAGTCGGAGAAGCTCAAGGATGGTACCGATCGATGCGCGCAACCCCATTTAGTGGGGGTAGAGCCTACTTGCAAGTCTCTCCGACCTTCACAAAAAAAGTAATTCAAGAATATCTCCTCAGATTTGGGGGAATTTCGTCGGTCGACCTCTTCCGAAGGTCGTACAAGCTCGGGGATGGTACCAATCGATCCGCAGGACCCAAATTAGTCCAGATGCAACCACTTTCCAAGTCTCTCCGACCTTCACAAAAAAAGTTATTCAAGAATATCTCTTTCTCCTATGTGCTTTCATCCCTAACCCTAACCCTAACCCTTCCGAAAGTCGGAGAAGCTCAAGGATGGTACCGATCGATGCGCGCTACCCCATTTAGTGGGGGTAGAGCCTACTTGCAAGTCTCTCCGACCTTCACCAAAAAAGTTATTCAAGAATATCTCTTTCTCCTATGTGCTTTCATCCCTAACCCTAACGCTAACCCTTCCGAAAGTCGGAGAAGCTCAAGGATGGTACCGATCGATGCGCGCTACCCCATTTAGTGGGGGTAGAGCCTACTTGCAAGTCTCTCCGACCTTCACAAAAAAAGTTATTCAAGAATATCTCTTTCTCCTATGTGCTTTCATCCCTAACCCTAACCCTAACCCTTCCGAAAGTCGGAGAAGCTCAAGGATGGTACCGATCGATGCGCGCTACCCCATTTAGTGGGGGTAGAGCCTACTTGCAAGTCTCTCCGACCTTCACAAAAAAAGTTATTCAAGAATATCTCTTTCTCCTATGTGCTTTCATCCCTAACCCTAACCCTAACCCTTCCGAAAGTCGGAGAAGCTCAAGGATGGTACCGATCGATGCGCGCAACCCCATTTAGTGGGGGTAGAGCCTACTTGCAAGTCTCTCCGACCTTCACAAAAAAAGTAATTCAAGAATATCTCCTCAGATTTGGGGGAATTTCGTCGGTCGACCTCTTCCGAAGGTCGTACAAGCTCGGGGATGGTACCAATCGATCCGCAGGACCCAAATTAGTCCAGATGCAACCACTTTCCAAGTCTCTCCGACCTTCACAAAAAAAGTTATTCAAGAATATCTCTTTCTCCTATGTGCTTTCATCCCTAACCCTAACCCTAACCCTTCCGAAAGTCGGAGAAGCTCAAGGATGGTACCGATCGATGCGCGCTACCCCATTTAGTGGGGGTAGAGCCTACTTGCAAGTCTCTCCGACCTTCACCAAAAAAGTTATTCAAGAATATCTCTTTCTCCTATGTGCTTTCATCCCTAACCCTAACCCTAACCCTTCCGAAAGTCGGAGAAGCTCAAGGATGGTACCGATCGATGCGCGCTACCCCATTTAGTGGGGGTAGAGCCTACTTGCAAGTCTCTCCGACCTTCACAAAAAAAGTTATTCAAGAATATCTCTTTCTCCTATGTGCTTTCATCCCTAACCCTAACCCTAACCCTTCCGAAAGTCGGAGAAGCTCAAGGATGGTACCGATCGATGCGCGCAACCCCATTTAGTGGGGGTAGAGCCTACTTGCAAGTCTCTCCGACCTTCACAAAAAAAGTTATTCAAGAATATCTCCTCAGATTTGGGGGAATTTCGTCGGTCGACCTCTTCCGAAGGTCGTACAAGCTCGGGGATGGTACCAATCGATCTGCAGGACCCAAATTAGTCCAGATGCAACCACTTTCCAAGTCTCTCCGACCTTCACAAAAAAAGTTATTCAAGAATATCTCTTTCTCCTATGTGCTTTCATCCCTAACCCTAACCCTAACCCTTCCGAAAGTCGGAGAAGCTCAAGGATGGTACCGATCGATGCGCGCTACCCCATTTAGTGGGGGTAGAGCCTACTTGCAAGTCTCTCCGACCTTCACAAAAAAAGTTATTCAAGAATATCTCTTTCTCCTATGTGCTTTCATCCCTAACCCTAACCCTAACCCTTCCGAAAGTCGGAGAAGCTCAAGGATGGTACCGATCGATGCGCGCTACCCCATTTAGTGGGGGTAGAGCCTACTTGCAAGTCTCTCCGACCTTCACAAAAAAAGTTATTCAAGAATATCTCTTTCTCCTATGTGCTTTCATCCCTAACCCTAACCCTAACCCTTCCGAAAGTCGGAGAAGCTCAAGGATGGTACCGATCGATGCGCGCTACCCCATTTAGTGGGGGTAGAGCCTACTTGCAAGTCTCTCCGACCTTCACAAAAAAAGTTATTCAAGAATATCTCTTTCTCCTATGTGCTTTCATCCCTAACCCTAACCCTAACCCTTCCGAAAGTCGGAGAAGCTCAAGGATGGTACCGATCGATGCGCGCAACCCCATTTAGTGGGGGTAGAGCCTACTTGCAAGTCTCTCCGACCTTCACAAAAAAAGTAATTCAAGAATATCTCCTCAGATTTGGGGGAATTTCGTCGGTCGACCTCTTTCGAAGGTCGTACAAGCTCGGGGATGGTACCAATCGATCCGCAGGACCCAAATTAGTCCAGATGCAACCACTTTCCAAGTCTCTCCGACCTTCACAAAAAAAGTTATTCAAGAATATCTCTTTCTCCTATGTGCTTTCATCCCTAACCCTAACCCTAACCCTTCCGAAAGTCGGAGAAGCTCAAGGATGGTACCGATCGATGCGCGCTACCCCATTTAGTGGGGGTAGAGCCTACTTGCAAGTCTCTCCGACCTTCACCAAAAAAGTTATTCAAGAATATCTCTTTCTCCTATGTGCTTTCATCCCTAACCCTAACCCTAACCCTTCCGAAAGTCGGAGAAGCTCAAGGATGGTACCGATCGATGCGCGCTACCCCATTTAGTGGGGGTAGAGCCTACTTGCAAGTCTCTCCGACCTTCACAAAAAAAGTTATTCAAGAATATCTCTTTCTCCTATGTGCTTTCATCCCTAACCCTAACCCTAACCCTTCCGAAAGTCGGAGAAGCTCAAGGATGGTACCGATCGATGCGCGCAACCCCATTTAGTGGGAGTAGAGCCTACTTGCAAGTCTCTTCGACCTTCACAAAAAAAGTTATTCAAGAATATCTCCTCAGATTTGGGGGAATTTCGTCGGTCGACCTCTTCCGAAGGTCGTACAAGCTCGGGGATGGTACCAATCGATCCGCAGGACCCAAATTAGTCCAGATGCAACCACTTTCCAAGTCTCTCCGACCTTCACAAAAAAAGTTATTCAAGAATATCTCTTTCTCCTATGTGCTTTCATCCCTAACCCTAACCCTAACCCTTCCGAAAGTCGGAGAAGCTCAAGGATGGTACCGATCGATGCGCGCTACCCCATTTAGTGGGGGTAGAGCCTACTTGCAAGTCTCTCCGACCTTCACAAAAAAAGTTATTCAAGAATATCTCTTTCTCCTATGTGCTTTCATCCCTAACCCTAACCCTAACCCTTCCGAAAGTCGGAGAAGCTCAAGGATGGTACCGATCGATGCGCGCTACCCCATTTAGTGGGGGTAGAGCCTACTTGCAAGTCTCTCCGACCTTCACAAAAAAAGTTATTCAAGAATATCTCTTTCTCCTATGTGCTTTCATCCCTAACCCTAACCCTAACCCTTCCGAAAGTCGGAGAAGCTCAAGGATGGTACCGATCGATGCGCGCAACCCCATTTAGTGGGGGTAGAGCCTACTTGCAAGTCTCTCCGACCTTCACAAAAAAAGTAATTCAAGAATATCTCCTCAGATTTGGGGGAATTTCGTCGGTCGACCTCTTCCGAAGGTCGTACAAGCTCGGGGATGGTACCAATCGATCCGCAGGACCCAAATTAGTCCAGATGCAACCACTTTCCAAGTCTCTCTGACCTTCACAAAAAAAGTTATTCAAGAATATCTCTTTCTCCTATGTGCTTTCATCCCTAACCCTAACCCTAACCCTTCCGAAAGTCGGAGAAGCTCAAAGATGGTACCGATCGATGCGCGCTACCCCATTTAGTGGGGGTAGAGCCTACTTGCAAGTCTCTCCGACCTTCACAAAAAAAGTTATTCAAGAATATCTCTTTCTCCTATGTGCTTTCATCCCTAACCCTAACCCTAACCCTTCCGAAAGTCGGAGAAGCTCAAGGATGGTACCGATCGATGCGCGCAACCCCATTTAGTGGGGGTAGAGCCTACTTGCAAGTCTCTCCGACCTTCACAAAAAAAGTTATTCAAGAATATCTCCTCAGATTTGGGGGAATTTCGTCGGTCGACCTCTTCCGAAGGTCGTACAAGCTCGGGGATGGTACCAATCGATCCGCAGGACCCAAATTAGTCCAGATGCAACCACTTTCCAAGTCTCTCCGACCTTCACAAAAAAAGTTATTCAAGAATATCTCTTTCTCCTATGTGCTTTCATCCCTAACCCTAACCCTAACCCTTCCGAAAGTCGGAGAAGCTCAAGAATGGTACTGATCGATGCGCGCTACCCCATTTAGTGGGGGTAGAGCCTACTTGCAAGTCTCTCCGACCTTCACAAAAAAAGTTATTCAAGAATATCTCTTTCTCCTATGTGCTTTCATCCCTAACCCTAACCCTAACCCTTCCGAAAGTCGGAGAAGCTCAAGGATGGTACCGATCGATGCGCGCAACGCCATTTAGTGGGGGTAGAGCCTACTTGCAAGTCTCTCCGACCTTCACAAAAAAAGTTATTCAAGAATATCTCCTCAGATTTGGGGGAATTTCGTCGGTCGACCTCTTCCGAAGGTCGTACAAGCTCGGGGATGGTACCAATCGATCCGCAGGACCCAAATTAGTCCAGATGCAACCACTTTCCAAGTCTCTCCGACCTTCACAAAAAAAGTTATTCAAGAATATCTCTTTCTCCTATGTGCTTTCATCCCTAACCCTAACCCTAACCCTTCCGAAAGTCGGAGAAGCTCAAGGATGGTACCGATCGATGCGCGCTACCCCATTTAGTGGGGGTAGAGCCTACTTGCAAGTCTCTCCGACCTTCACAAAAAAAGTTATTCAAGAATATCTCTTTCTCCTATGTGCTTTCAGCCCTAACCCTAACCCTAACCCTTCCGAAAGTCGGAGAAGCTCAAGGATGGTACCGATCGATGCGCGCAACCCCATTTAGTGGGGGTAGAGCCTACTTGCAAGTCTCTCCGACCTTCACAAAAAAAGTAATTCAAGAATATCTCCTCAGATTTGGGGGAATTTCGTCGGTCGACCTCTTCCGAAGGTCGTACAAGCTCGGGGATGGTACCAATCGATCCGCAGGACCCAAATTAGTCCAGATGCAACCACTTTCCAAGTCTCTCCGACCTTCACAAAAAAAGTTATTCAAGAATATCTCTTTCTCCTATGTGCTTTCATCCCTAACCCTAACCCTAACCCTTCCGAAAGTCGGAGAAGCTCAACGATGGTACCGATCGATGCGCGCTACCCCATTTAGTGGGGGTAGAGCCTACTTGCAAGTCTCTCCGACCTTCACAAAAAAAGTTATTCAAGAATATCTCTTTCTCCTATGTGCTTTCATCCCTAACCCTAACCCTAACCCTTCCGAAAGTCGGAGAAGCTCAAGGATGGTACCGATCGATGCGCGCAACCCCATTTAGTGGGGGTAGAGCCTACTTGCAAGTCTCTCCGACCTTCACAAAAAAAGTTATTCAAGAATATCTCCTCAGATTTGGGGGAATTTCGTCGGTCGACCTCTTCCGAAGGTCGTACAAGCTCAAGGATGGTACCAATCGATCCGCAGGACCCAAATTAGTCCAGATGCAACCACTTTCCAAGTCTCTCCGACCTTCACAAAAAAAGTTATTCAAGAATATCTCTTTCTCCTATGTGCTTTCATCCCTAACCCTAACCCTAACCCTTCCGAAAGTCGGAGAAGCTCAAGGATGGTACCGATCGATGCGCGCTACCCCATTTAGTGGGGGTAGAGCCTACTTGCAAGTCTCTCCGACCTTCACAAAAAAAGTTATTCAAGAATATCTCTTTCTCCTATGTGCTTTCATCCCTAACCCTAACCCTAACCCTTCCGAAAGTCGGAGAAGCTCAAGGATGGTACCGATCGATGTGCGCTACCCCATTTAGTGGGGGTAGAGCCTACTTGCAAGTCTCTCCGACCTTCAGAAAAAAAGTTATTCAAGAATATCTCCTCAGATTTGGGGGAATTTCGTCGGTCGACCTCTTCCGAAGGTCGTACAAGCTCGGGGATGGTACCAATCGATCCGCAGGACCCAAATTAGTCCAGATGCAACCACTTTCCAAGTCTCTCCGACCTTCACAAAAAAAGTTATTCAAGAATATCTCTTTCTCCTATGTGCTTTCATCCCTAACCCTAACCCTAACCCTTCCGAAAGTCGGAGAAGCTCAAGGATGGTACCGATCGATGCGCGCTACCCCATTTAGTGGGGGTAGAGCCTACTTGCAAGTCTCTCCGACCTTCACAAAAAAAGTTATTCAAGAATATCTCTTTCTCCTATGTGCTTTCATCCCTAACCCTAACCCTAACCCTTCCGAAAGTCGGAGAAGCTCAAGGATGGTACCGATCGATGCGCGCTACCCCATTTAGTGGGGGTAGAGCCTACTTGCAAGTCTCTCCGACCTTCACAAAAAAAGTTATTCAAGAATATCTCCTCAGATTTGGGGGAATTTCGTCGGTCGACCTCTTCCGAAGGTCGTACAAGCTCGGGGATGGTACCAATCGATCCGCAGGACCCAAATTAAACCAGATGCAACCACTTTCCAAGTCTCTCCGACCTTCACAAAAAAAGTTATTCAAGAATATCTCTTTCTCCTATGTGCTTTCATCCCTAACCCTAACCCTAACCCTTCCGAAAGTCGGAGAAGCTCAAGGATGGTACCGATCGATGCGCGCTACCCCATTTAGTGGGGGTAGAGCCTACTTGCAAGTCTCTCCGACCTTCACAAAAAAAGTTATTCAAGAATATCTCTTTCTCCTATGTGCTTTCATCCCTAACCCTAACCCTAACCCTTCCGAAAGTCGGAGAAGCTCAAGGATGGTACCGATCGATGCGCGCTACCCCATTTAGTGGGGGTAGAGCCTACTTGCAAGTCTCTCCGACCTTCACAAAAAAAGTTATTCAAGAATATCTCTTTCTCCTATGTGCTTTCATCCCTAACCCTAACCCTAACCCTTCCGAAAGTCGGAGAAGCTCAAGGATGGTACCGATCGATGCGCGCTACCCCATTTAGTGGGGGTAGAGCCTACTTGCAAGTCTCTCCGACCTTCACAAAAAAAGTTATTCAAGAATATCTCCTCAGATTTGGGGGAATTTCGTCGGTCGACCTCTTCCGAAGGTCGTACAAGCTCGGGGATGGTACCAATCGATCCGCAGGACCCAAATTAAACCAGATGCAACCACTTTCCAAGTCTCTCCGACCTTCACAAAAAAAGTTATTCAAGAATATCTCTTTCTCCTATGTGCTTTCATCCCTAACCCTAACCCTAACCCTTCCGAAAGTCGGAGAAGCTCAAGGATGGTACCGATCGATGCGCGCTACCCCATTTAGTGGGGGTAGAGCCTACTTGCAAGTCTCTCCGACCTTCACAAAAAAAGTTATTCAAGAATATCTCTTTCTCCTATGTGCTTTCATCCCTAACCCTAACCCTAACCCTTCCGAAAGTCGGAGAAGCTCAAGGATGGTACCGATCGATGCGCGCAACCCCATTTAGTGGGGGTAGAGCCTACTTGCAAGTCTCTCCGACCTTCACAAAAAAAGTTATTCAAGAATATCTCCTCAGATTTGGGGGAATTTCGTCGGTCGACCTCTTCCGAAGGTCGTACAAGCTCGGGGATGGTACCAATCGATCCGCAGGACCCAAATTAGTCCAGATGCAACCACTTTCCAAGTCTCTCCGACCTTCACAAAAAAAGTTATTCAAGAATATCTCTTTCTCCTATGTGCTTTCATCCCTAACCCTAACCCTAACCCTTCCGAAAGTCGGAGAAGCTCAAGAATGGTACTGATCGATGCGCGCTACCCCATTTAGTGGGGGTAGAGCCTACTTGCAAGTCTCTCCGACCTTCACAAAAAAAGTTATTCAAGAATATCTCTTTCTCCTATGTGCTTTCATCCCTAACCCTAACCCTAACCCTTCCGAAAGTCGGAGAAGCTCAAGGATGGTACCGATCGATGCGCGCAACGCCATTTAGTGGGGGTAGAGCCTACTTGCAAGTCTCTCCGACCTTCACAAAAAAAGTTATTCAAGAATATCTCCTCAGATTTGGGGGAATTTCGTCGGTCGACCTCTTCCGAAGGTCGTACAAGCTCGGGGATGGTACCAATCGATCCGCAGGACCCAAATTAGTCCAGATGCAACCACTTTCCAAGTCTCTCCGACCTTCACAAAAAAAGTTATTCAAGAATATCTCTTTCTCCTATGTGCTTTCATCCCTAACCCTAACCCTAACCCTTCCGAAAGTCGGAGAAGCTCAAGGATGGTACCGATCGATGCGCGCTACCCCATTTAGTGGGGGTAGAGCCTACTTGCAAGTCTCTCCGACCTTCACAAAAAAAGTTATTCAAGAATATCTCTTTCTCCTATGTGCTTTCATCCCTAACCCTAACCCTAACCCTTCCGAAAGTCGGAGAAGCTCAAGGATGGTACCGATCGATGCGCGCAACCCCATTTAGTGGGGGTAGAGCCTACTTGCAAGTCTCTCCGACCTTCACAAAAAAAGTAATTCAAGAATATCTCCTCAGATTTGGGGGAATTTCGTCGGTCGACCTCTTCCGAAGGTCGTACAAGCTCGGGGATGGTACCAATCGATCCGCAGGACCCAAATTAGTCCAGATGCAACCACTTTCCAAGTCTCTCCGACCTTCACAAAAAAAGTTATTCAAGAATATCTCTTTCTCCTATGTGCTTTCATCCCTAACCCTAACCCTAACCCTTCCGAAAGTCGGAGAAGCTCAAGGATGGTACCGATCGATGCGCGCTACCCCATTTAGTGGGGGTAGAGCCTACTTGCAAGTCTCTCCGACCTTCACAAAAAAAGTTATTCAAGAATATCTCTTTCTCCTATGTGCTTTCATCCCTAACCCTAACCCTAACCCTTCCGAAAGTCGGAGAAGCTCAAAGATGGTACCGATCGATGCGCGCTACCCCATTTAGTGGGGGTAGAGCCTACTTGCAAGTCTCTCCGACCTTCACAAAAAAAGTTATTCAAGAATATCTCCTCAGATTTGGGGGAATTTCGTCGGTCGACCTCTTCCGAAGGTCGTACAAGCTCGGGGATGGTACCAATCGATCCGCAGGACCCAAATTAAACCAGATGCAACCACTTTCCAAGTCTCTCCGACCTTCACAAAAAAAGTTATTCAAGAATATCTCTTTCTCCTATGTGCTTTCATCCCTAACCCTAACCCTAACCCTTCCGAAAGTCGGAGAAGCTCAAGGATGGTACCGATCGATGCGCGCTACCCCATTTAGTGGGGGTAGAGCCTACTTGCAAGTCTCTCCGACCTTCACAAAAAAAGTTATTCAAGAATATCTCTTTCTCCTATGTGCTTTCATCCCTAACCCTAACCCTAACCCTTCCGAAAGTCGGAGAAGCTCAAGGATGGTACCGATCGATGCGCGCTACCCCATTTAGTGGGGGTAGAGCCTACTTGCAAGTCTCTCCGACCTTCACAAAAAAAGTTATTCAAGAATATCTCCTCAGATTTGGGGGAATTTCGTCGGTCGACCTCTTCCGAAGGTCGTACAAGCTCGGGGATGGTACCAATCGATCCGCAGGACCCAAATTAGTCCAGATGCAACCACTTTCCAAGTCTCTCCGACCTTCACAAAAAAAGTTATTCAAGAATATCTCTTTCTCCTATGTGCTTTCATCCCTAACCCTAACCCTTCCGAAAGTCGGAGAAGCTCAAGGATGGTACCGATCGATGCGCGCTACCCCATTTAGTGGGGGTAGAGCCTACTTGCAAGTCTCTCCGACCTTCACAAAAAAAGTTATTCAAGAATATCTCTTTCTCCTATGTGCTTTCATCCCTAACCCTAACCCTTCCGAAAGTCGGAGAAGCTCAAGGATGGTACCGATCGATGCGCGCTACCCCATTTAGTGGGGGTAGAGCCTACTTGCAAGTCTCTCCGACCTTCACAAAAAAAGTTATTCAAGAATATCTCCTCAGATTTGGGGGAATTTCGTCGGTCGACCTCTTCCGAAGGTCGTACAAGCTCGGGGATGGTACCAATCGATCCGCAGGACCCAAATTAGTCCAGATGCAACCACTTTCCAAGTCTCTCCGACCTTCACAAAAAAAGTTATTCAAGAATATCTCTTTCTCCTATGTGCTTTCATCCCTAACCCTAACCCTAACCCTTCCGAAAGTCGGAGAAGCTCAAGGATGGTACCGATCGATGCGCGCTACGCCATTTAGTGGGGGTAGAGCCTACTTGCAAGTCTCTCCGACCTTCACAAAAAAAGTTATTCAAGAATATCTCTTTCTCCTATGTGCTTTCATCCCTAACCCTAACCCTAACCCTTCCGAAAGTCGGAGAAGCTCAAGGATGGTACCGATCGATGCGCGCTACCCCATTTAGTGGGGGTAGAGCCTACTTGCAAGTCTCTCCGACCTTCACAAAAAAAGTTATTCAAGAATATCTCTTTCTCCTATGTGCTTTCATCCCTAACCCTAACCCTAACCCTTCCGAAAGTCGGAGAAGCTCAAGGATGGTACCGATCGATGCGCGCTACCCCATTTAGTGGGGGTAGAGCCTACTTGCAAGTCTCTCCGACCTTCACAAAAAAAGTTATTCAAGAATATCTCTTTCTCCTATGTGCTTTCATCCCTAACCCTAACCCTAACCCTTCCAAAAGTCGGAGAAGCTCAAGGATGGTACCGATCGATGCGCGCTACCCCATTTAGTGGGGGTAGAGCCTACTTGCAAGTCTCTCCGACCTTCACAAAAAAAGTTATTCAAGAATATCTCTTTCTCCTATGTGCTTTCATCCCTAACCCTAACCCTAACCCTTCCGAAAGTCGGAGAAGCTCAAGGATGGTACCGATCGATGCGCGCTACCCCATTTAGTGGGGGTAGAGCCTACTTGCAAGTCTCTCCGACCTTCACAAAAAAAGTTATTCAAGAATATCTCCTCAGATTTGGGGGAATTTCGTCGGTCGACCTCTTCCGAAGGTCGTACAAGCTCGGGGATGGTACCAATCGATCCGCAGGACCCAAATTAGTCCAGATGCAACCACTTTCCAAGTCTCTCCGACCTTCACAAAAAAAGTTATTCAAGAATATCTCTTTCTCCTATGTGCTTTCATCCCTAACCCTAACCCTATCCCTTCCGAAAGTCGGAGAAGCTCAAGGATGGTACCGATCGATGCGCGCAACCCCATTTAGTGGGGGTAGAGCCTACTTGCAAGTCTCTCCGACCTTCACAAAAAAAGTTATTCAAGAATATCTCCTCAGATTTGGGGGAATTTCGTTGGTCGACCTCTTCCGAAGGTCGTACAAGCTCGGGGATGGTACCAATCGATCCGCAGGACCCAAATTAGTCCAGATGCAACCACTTTCCAAGTCTCTCCGACCTTCACAAAAAAAGTTATTCAAGAATATCTCTTTCTCCTATGTGCTTTCATCCCTAACCCTAACCCTAACCCTTCCGAAAGTCGGAGAAGCTCAAGGATGGTACCGATCGATGCGCGCTACCCCATTTAGTGGGGGTAGAGCCTACTTGCAAGTCTCTCCGACCTTCACAAAAAAAGTTATTCAAGAATATCTCTTTCTCCTATGTGCTTTCATCCCTAACCCTAACCCTTCCGAAAGTCGGAGAAGCTCAAGGATGGTACCGATCGATGCGCGCTACCCCATTTAGTGGGGGTAGAGCCTACTTGCAAGTCTCTCCGACCTTCACAAAAAAAGTTATTCAAGAATATCTCTTTCTCCTATGTGCTTTCATCCCTAACCCTAACCCTAACCCTTCCGAAAGTCGGAGAAGCTCAAGGATGGTACCGATCGATGCGCGCTACCCCATTTAGTGGGGGTAGAGCCTACTTGCAAGTCTCTCCGACCTTCACAAAAAAAGTTATTCAAGAATATCTCCTCAGATTTGGGGGAATTTCGTCGGTCGACCTCTTCCGAAGGTCGTACAAGCTCGGGGATGGTACCAATCGATCCGCAGGACCCAAATTAGTCCAGATGCAACCACTTTCCAAGTCTCTCCGACCTTCACAAAAAAAGTTATTCAAGAATATCTCTTTCTCCTATGTGCTTTCATCCCTAACCCTAACCCTTCCGAAAGTCGGAGAAGCTCAAGGATGGTACCGATCGATGCGCGCTACCCCATTTAGTGGGGGTAGAGCCTACTTGCAAGTCTCTCCGACCTTCACAAAAAAAGTTATTCAAGAATATCTCTTTCTCCTATGTGCTTTCATCCCTAACCCTAACCCTTCCGAAAGTCGGAGAAGCTCAAGGATGGTACCGATCGATGCGCGCTACCCCATTTAGTGGGGGTAGAGCCTACTTGCAAGTCTCTCCGACCTTCACAAAAAAAGTTATTCAAGAATATCTCCTCAGATTTGGGGGAATTTCGTCGGTCGACCTCTTCCGAAGGTCGTACAAGCTCGGGGATGGTACCAATCGATCCGCAGGACCCAAATTAGTCCAGATGCAACCACTTTCCAAGTCTCTCCGACCTTCACAAAAAAAGTTATTCAAGAATATCTCTTTCTCCTATGTGCTTACATCCCTAACCCTAACCCTAACCCTTCCGAAAGTCGGAGAAGCTCAAGGATGGTACCGATCGATGCGCGCTACGCCATTTAGTGGGGGTAGAGCCTACTTGCAAGTCTCTCCGACCTTCACAAAAAAAGTTATTCAAGAATATCTCTTTCTCCTATGTGCTTTCATCCCTAACCCTAACCCTAACCCTTCCGAAAGTCGGAGAAGCTCAAGGATGGTACCGATCGATGCGCGCTACCCCATTTAGTGGGGGTAGAGCCTACTTGCAAGTCTCTCCGACCTTCACAAAAAAAGTTATTCAAGAATATCTCTTTCTCCTATGTGCTTTCATCCCTAACCCTAACCCTAACCCTTCCGAAAGTCGGAGAAGCTCAAGGATGGTACCGATCGATGCGCGCTACCCCATTTAGTGGGGGTAGAGCCTACTTGCAAGTCTCTCCGACCTTCACAAAAAAAGTTATTCAAGAATATCTCTTTCTCCTATGTGCTTTCATCCCTAACCCTAACCCTAACCCTTCCAAAAGTCGGAGAAGCTCAAGGATGGTACCGATCGATGCGCGCTACCCCATTTAGTGGGGGTAGAGCCTACTTGCAAGTCTCTCCGACCTTCACAAAAAAAGTTATTCAAGAATATCTCTTTCTCCTATGTGCTTTCATCCCTAACCCTAACCCTAACCCTTCCGAAAGTCAGAGAAGCTCAAGGATGGTACCGATCGATGCGCGCTACCCCATTTAGTGGGGGTAGAGCCTACTTGCAAGTCTCTCCGACCTTCACAAAAAAAGTTATTCAAGAATATCTCCTCAGATTTGGGGGAATTTCGTCGGTCGACCTCTTCCGAAGGTCGTACAAGCTCGGGGATGGTACCAATCGATCCGCAGGACCCAAATTAGTCCAGATGCAACCACTTTCCAAGTCTCTCCGACCTTCACAAAAAAAGTTATTCAAGAATATCTCTTTCTCCTATGTGCTTTCATCCCTAACCCTAACCCTATCCCTTCCGAAAGTCGGAGAAGCTCAACGATGGTACCGATCGATGCGCGCAACCCCATTTAGTGGGGGTAGAGCCTACTTGCAAGTCTCTCCGACCTTCACAAAAAAAGTTATTCAAGAATATCTCCTCAGATTTGGGGGAATTTCGTTGGTCGACCTCTTCCGAAGGTCGTACAAGCTCGGGGATGGTACCAATCGATCCGCAGGACCCAAATTAGTCCAGATGCAACCACTTTCCAAGTCTTTCCGACCTTCACAAAAAAAGTTATTCAAGAATATCTCTTTCTCCTATGTGCTTTCATCCCTAACCCTAACCCTAACCCTTCCGAAAGTCGGAGAAGCTCAAGGATGGTACCGATCGATGCGCGCTACCCCATTTAGTGGGGGTAGAGCCTACTTGCAAGTCTCTCCGACCTTCACAAAAAAAGTTATTCAAGAATATCTCTTTCTCCTATGTGCTTTCATCCCTAACCCTAACCCTTCCGAAAGTCGGAGAAGCTCAAGGATGGTACCGATCGATGCGCGCTACCCCATTTAGTGGGGGTAGAGCCTACTTGCAAGTCTCTCCGACCTTCACAAAAAAAGTTATTCAAGAATATCTCCTCAGATTTGGGGGAATTTCGTCGGTCGACCTCTTCCGAAGGTCGTACAAGCTCGGGGATGGTACCAATCGATCCGCAGGACCCAAATTAGTCCAGATGCAACCACTTTCCAAGTCTCTCCGACCTTCACAAAAAAAGTTATTCAAGAATATCTCTTTCTCCTATGTGCTTTCATCCCTAACCCTAACCCTAACCCTTCCGAAAGTCGGAGAAGCTCAAGGATGGTACCGATCGATGCGCGCTACCCCATTTAGTGGGGGTAGAGCCTACTTGCAAGTCTCTCCGACCTTCACAAAAAAAGTTATTCAAGAATATCTCTTTCTCCTATGTGCTTTCATCCCTAACCCTAACCCTAACCCTTCCGAAAGTCGGAGAAGCTCAAGGATGGTACCGATCGATGCGCGCTACCCCATTTAGTGGGGGTAGAGCCTACTTGCAAGTCTCTCCGACCTTCACAAAAAAAGTTATTCAAGAATATCTCTTTCTCCTATGTGCTTTCATCCCTAACCCTAACCCTAACCCTTCCGAAAGTCGGAGAAGCTCAAGGATGGTACCGATCGATGCGCGCAACCCCATTTAGTGGGGGTAGAGCCTACTTGCAAGTCTCTCCGACCTTCACAAAAAAAGTAATTCAAGAATATCTCCTCAGATTTGGGGGAATTTCGTCGGTCGACCTCTTCCGAAGGTCGTACAAGCTCGGGGATGGTACCAATCGATCCGCAGGACCCAAATTAGTCCAGATGCAACCACTTTCCAAGTCTCTCCGACCTTCACAAAAAAAGTTATTCAAGAATATCTCTTTCTCCTATGTGCTTTCATCCCTAACCCTAACCCTTCCGAAAGTCGGAGAAGCTCAAGGATGGTACCGATCGATGCGCGCTACCCCATTTAGTGGGGGTAGAGCCTACTTGCAAGTCTCTCCGACCTTCACAAAAAAAGTTATTCAAGAATATCTCTTTCTCCTATGTGCTTTCATCCCTAACCCTAACCCTAACCCTTCCGAAAGTCGGAGAAGCTCAAGGATGGTACCGATCGATGCGCGCTACCCCATTTAGTGGGGGTAGAGCCTACTTGCAAGTCTCTCCGACCTTCACAAAAAAAGTTATTCAAGAATATCTCTTTCTCCTATGTGCTTTCATCCCTAACCCTAACCCTAACCCTTCCGAAAGTCGGAGAAGCTCAAGGATGGTACCGATCGATGCGCGCTACCCCATTTAGTGGGGGTAGAGCCTACTTGCAAGTCTCTCCGACCTTCACAAAAAAAGTTATTCAAGAATATCTCCTCAGATTTGGGGGAATTTCGTCGGTCGACCTCTTCCGAAGGTCGTACAAGCTCGGGGATGGTACCAATCGATTTGCAGGACCCAAATTAGTCCAGATGCAACCACTTTCCAAGTCTCTCCGACCTTCACAAAAAAAGTTATTCAAGAATATCTCTTTCTCCTATGTGCTTTCATCCCTAACCCTAACCCTAACCCTTCCGAAAGTCGGAGAAGCTCAAGGATGGTACTGATCGATGCGCGCTACCCCATTTAGTGGGGGTAGAGCCTACTTGCAAGTCTCTCCGACCTTCACAAAAAAAGTTATTCAAGAATATCTCTTTCTCCTATGTGCTTTCATCCCTAACCCTAACCCTAACCCTTCCGAAAGTCGGAGAAGCTCAAGGATGGTACCGATCGATGCGCGCTACCCCATTTAGTGGGGGTAGAGCCTACTTGCAAGTCTCTCCGACCTTCACAAAAAAAGTTATTCAAGAATATCTCTTTCTCCTATGTGCTTTCATCCCTAACCCTAACCCTAACCCTTCCGAAAGTCGGAGAAGCTCAAGGATGGTACCGATCGATGCGCGCTACCCCATTTAGTGGGGGTAGAGCCTACTTGCAAGTCTCTCCGACCTTCACAAAAAAAGTTATTCAAGAATATCTCTTTCTCCTATGTGCTTTCATCCCTAACCCTAACCCTAACCCTTCCGAAAGTCGGAGAAGCTCAAGGATGGTACCGATCGATGCGCGCAACCCCATTTAGTGGGGGTAGAGCCTACTTGCAAGTCTCTCCGACCTTCACAAAAAAAGTAATTCAAGAATATCTCCTCAGATTTGGGGGAATTTCGTCGGTCGACCTCTTCCGAAGGTCGTACAAGCTCGGGGATGGTACCAATCGATCCGCAGGACCCAAATTAGTCCAGATGCAACCACTTTCCAAGTCTCTCCGACCTTCACAAAAAAAGTTATTCAAGAATATCTCTTTCTCCTATGTGCTTTCATCCCTAACCCTAACCCTTCCGAAAGTCGGAGAAGCTCAAGGATGGTACCGATCGATGCGCGCTACCCCATTTAGTGGGGGTAGAGCCTACTTGCAAGTCTCTCCGACCTTCACAAAAAAAGTTATTCAAGAATATCTCTTTCTCCTATGTGCTTTCATCCCTAACCCTAACCCTAACCCTTCCGAAAGTCGGAGAAGCTCAAGGATGGTACCGATCGATGCGCGCTACCCCATTTAGTGGGGGTAGAGCCTACTTGCAAGTCTCTCCGACCTTCACAAAAAAAGTTATTCAAGAATATCTCTTTCTCCTATGTGCTTTCATCCCTAACCCTAACCCTAACCCTTCCGAAAGTCGGAGAAGCTCAAGGATGGTACCGATCGATGCGCGCTACCCCATTTAGTGGGGGTAGAGCCTACTTGCAAGTCTCTCCGACCTTCACAAAAAAAGTTATTCAAGAATATCTCCTCAGATTTGGGGGAATTTCGTCGGTCGACCTCTTCCGAAGGTCGTACAAGCTCGGGGATGGTACCAATCGATTTGCAGGACCCAAATTAGTCCAGATGCAACCACTTTCCAAGTCTCTCCGACCTTCACAAAAAAAGTTATTCAAGAATATCTCTTTCTCCTATGTGCTTTCATCCCTAACCCTAACCCTAACCCTTCCGAAAGTCGGAGAAGCTCAAGGATGGTACTGATCGATGCGCGCTACCCCATTTAGTGGGGGTAGAGCCTACTTGCAAGTCTCTCCGACCTTCACAAAAAAAGTTATTCAAGAATATCTCTTTCTCCTATGTGCTTTCATCCCTAACCCTAACCCTAACCCTTCCGAAAGTCGGAGAAGCTCAAGGATGGTACCGATCGATGCGCGCTACCCCATTTAGTGGGGGTAGAGCCTACTTGCAAGTCTCTCCGACCTTCACAAAAAAAGTTATTCAAGAATATCTCTTTCTCCTATGTGCTTTCATCCCTAACCCTAACCCTAACCCTTCCGAAAGTCGGAGAAGCTCAAGGATGGTACCGATCGATGCGCGCTACCCCATTTAGTGGGGGTAGAGCCTACTTGCAAGTCTCTCCGACCTTCACAAAAAAAGTTATTCAAGAATATCTCTTTCTCCTATGTGCTTTCATCCCTAACCCTAACCCTAACCCTTCCGAAAGTCGGAGAAGCTCAAGGATGGTACCGATCGATGCGCGCTACCCCATTTAGTGGGGGTAGAGCCTACTTGCAAGTCTCTCCGACCTTCACAAAAAAAGTTATTCAAGAATATCTCTTTCTCCTATGTGCTTTCATCCCTAACCCTAACCCTAACCCTTCCGAAAGTCGGAGAAGCTCAAGGATGGTACCGATCGATGCGCGCTACCCCATTTAGTGGGGGTAGAGCCTACTTGCAAGTCTCTCCGACCTTCACAAAAAAAGTTATTCAAGAATATCTCTTTCTCCTATGTGCTTTCATCCCTAACCCTAACCCTAACCCTTCCAAAAGTCGGAGAAGCTCAAGGATGGTACCGATCGATGCGCGCTACCCCATTTAGTGGGGGTAGAGCCTACTTGCAAGTCTCTCCGACCTTCACAAAAAAAGTTATTCAAGAATATCTCTTTCTCCTATGTGCTTTCATCCCTAACCCTAACCCTAACCCTTCCGAAAGTCGGAGAAGCTCAAGGATGGTACCGATCGATGCGCGCTACCCCATTTAGTGGGGGTAGAGCCTACTTGCAAGTCTCTCCGACCTTCACAAAAAAAGTTATTCAAGAATATCTCCTCAGATTTGGGGGAATTTCGTCGGTCGACCTCTTCCGAAGGTCGTACAAGCTCGGGGATGGTACCAATCGATCCGCAGGACCCAAATTAGTCCAGATGCAACCACTTTGCAAGTCTCTCCGACCTTCACAAAAAAAGTTATTCAAGAATATCTCTTTCTCCTATGTGCTTTCATCCCTAACCCTAACCCTAACCCTTCCGAAAGTCGGAGATGCTCAAGGATGGTACCGATCGATGCGCGCTACCCCATTTAGTGGGGGTAGAGCCTACTTGCAAGTCTCTCCGACCTTCACAAAAAAAGTTATTCAAGAATATCTCTTTCTCCTATGTGCTTTCATCCCTAACCCTAACCCTAACCCTTCCGAAAGTCGGAGAAGCTCAAAGATGGTACCGATCGATGCGCGCTACCCCATTTAGTGGGGGTAGAGCCTACTTGCAAGTCTCTCCGACCTTCACAAAAAAAGTTATTCAAGAATATCTCTTTCTCCTATGTGCTTTCATCCCTAACCCTAACCCTAACCCTTCCGAAAGTCGGAGAAGCTCAAAGATGGTACCGATCGATGCGCGCTACCCCATTTAGTGGGGGTAGAGCCTACTTGCAAGTCTCTCCGACCTTCACAAAAAAAGTTATTCAAGAATATCTCCTCAGATTTGGGGGAATTTCGTCGGTCGACCTCTTCCGAAGGTCGTACAAGCTCGGGGATGGTACCAATCGATTCGCAGGACCCAAATTAGTCCAGATGCAACCACTTTCCAAGTCTCTCCGACCTTCACAAAAGAAGTTATTCAAGAATATCTCTTTCTCCTATGTGCTTTCATCCCTAACCCTAACCCTAACCCTTCCGAAAGTCGGAGAAGCTCAAGGATGGTACCGATCGATGCGCGCTACCCCATTTAGTGGGGGTAGAGCCTACTTGCAAGTCTCTCCGACCTTCACAAAAAAAGTTATTCAAGAATATCTCTTTCTCCTATGTGCTTTCATCCCTAACCCTAACCCTAACCCTTCCGAAAGTCGGAGAAGCTCAAGGATGGTACCGATCGATGCGCGCTACCCCATTTAGTGGGGGTAAAGCCTACTTGCAAGTCTCTCCGACCTTCACAAAAAAAGTTATTCAAGAATATCTCTTTCTCCTATGTGCTTTCATCCCTAACCCTAACCCTAACCCTTCCGAAAGTCGGAGAAGCTCAAGGATGGTACCGATCGATGCGCGCTACCCCATTTAGTGGGGGTAGAGCCTACTTGCAAGTCTCTCCGACCTTCACAAAAAAAGTTATTCAAGAATATCTCTTTCTCCTATGTGCTTTCATCCCTAACCCTAACCCTTCCGAAAGTCGGAGAAGCTCAAGGATGGTACTGATCGATGCGCGCTACCCCATTTAGTGGGGGTAGAGCCTACTTGCAAGTCTCTCCGACCTTCACAAAAAAAGTTATTCAAGAATATCTCTTTCTCCTATGTGCTTTCATCCCTAACCCTAACCCTAACCCTTCCGAAAGTCGGAGAAGCTCAAGGATGGTACCGATCGATGCGCGCTACCCCATTTAGTGGGGGTAGAGCCTACTTGCAAGTCTCTCCGACCTTCACAAAAAAAGTTATTCAAGAATATCTCTTTCTCCTATGTGCTTTCATCCCTAACCCTAACCCTAACCCTTCCAAAAGTCGGAGAAGCTCAAGGATGGTACCGATCGATGCGCGCTACCCCATTTAGTGGGGGTAGAGCCTACTTGCAAGTCTCTCCGACCTTCACAAAAAAAGTTATTCAAGAATATCTCTTTCTCCTATGTGCTTTCATCCCTAACCCTAACCCTAACCCTTCCGAAAGTCGGAGAAGCTCAAGGATGGTACCGATCGATGCGCGCTACCCCATTTAGTGGGGGTAGAGCCTACTTGCAAGTCTCTCCGACCTTCACAAAAAAAGTTATTCAAGAATATCTCCTCAGATTTGGGGGAATTTCGTCGGTCGACCTCTTCCGAAGGTCGTACAAGCTCGGGGATGGTACCAATCGATCCGCAGGACCCAAATTAGTCCAGATGCAACCACTTTCCAAGTCTCTCCGACCTTCACAAAAAAAGTTATTCAAGAATATCTCTTTCTCCTATGTGCTTTCATCCCTAACCCTAACCCTAACCCTTCCGAAAGTCGGAGAAGCTCAAGGATGGTACCGATCGATGCGCGCTACCCCATTTAGTGGGGGTAGAGCCTACTTGCAAGTCTCTCCGACCTTCACAAAAAAAGTTATTCAAGAATATCTCCTCAGATTTGGGGGAATTTCGTCGGTCGACCTCTTCCGAAGGTCGTACAAGCTCGCGGATGGTACCAATCGATTCGCAGGACCCAAATTAGTCCAGATGCAACCACTTTCCAAGTCTCTCCGACCTTCACAAAAGAAGTTATTCAAGAATATCTCTTTCTCCTATGTGCTTTCATCCCTAACCCTAACCCTAACCCTTCCGAAAGTCGGAGAAGCTCAAGGATGGTACCGATCGATGCGCGCTACCCCATTTAGTGGGGGTAGAGCCTACTTGCAAGTCTCTCCGACCTTCACAAAAAAAGTTATTCAAGAATATCTCTTTCTCCTATGTGCTTTCATCCCTAACCCTAACCCTAACCCTTCCGAAAGTCGGAGAAGCTCAAGGATGGTACCGATCGATGCGCGCTACCCCATTTAGTGGGGGTAGAGCCTACTTGCAAGTCTCTCCGACCTTCACAAAAAAAGTTATTCAAGAATATCTCTTTCTCCTATGTGCTTTCATCCCTAACCCTAACCCTAACCCTTCCGAAAGTCGGAGAAGCTCAAGGATGGTACCGATCGATGCGCGCTACCCCATTTAGTGGGGGTAGAGCCTACTTGCAAGTCTCTCCGACCTTCACAAAAAAAGTTATTCAAGAATATCTCTTTCTCCTATGTGCTTTCATCCCTAACCCTAACCCTAACCCTTCCGAAAGTCGGAGAAGCTCAAGGATGGTACCGATCGATGCGCGCTACCCCATTTAGTGGGGGTAGAGCCTACTTGCAAGTCTCTCCGACCTTCACAAAAAAAGTTATTCAAGAATATCTCTTTCTCCTATGTGCTTTCATCCCTAACCCTAACCCTAACCCTTCCGAAAGTCGGAGAAGCTCAAGGATGGTACCGATCGATGCGCGCTACCCCATTTAGTGGGGGTAGAGCCTACTTGCAAGTCTCTCCGACCTTCACAAAAAAAGTTATTCAAGAATATCTCTTTCTCCTATGTGCTTTCATCCCTAACCCTAACCCTAACCCTTCCGAAAGTCGGAGAAGCTCAAGGATGGTACCGATCGATGCGCGCTACCCCATTTAGTGGGGGTAGAGCCTACTTGCAAGTCTCTCCGACCTTCACAAAAAAAGTTATTCAAGAATATCTCTTTCTCCTATGTGCTTTCATCCCTAACCCTAACCCTAACCCTTCCGAAAGTCGGAGAAGCTCAAGGATGGTACCGATCGATGCGCGCTACCCCATTTAGTGGGGGTAGAGCCTACTTGCAAGTCTCTCCGACCTTCACAAAAAAAGTTATTCAAGAATATCTCTTTCTCCTATGTGCTTTCATCCCTAACCCTAACCCTAACCCTTCCGAAAGTCGGAGAAGCTCAAGGATGGTACCGATCGATGCGCGCTACCCCATTTAGTGGGGGTAGAGCCTACTTGCAAGTCTCTCCGACCTTCACAAAAAAAGTTATTCAAGAATATCTCTTTCTCCTATGTGCTTTCATCCCTAACCCTAACCCTTCCGAAAGTCGGAGAAGCTCAAGGATGGTACTGATCGATGCGCGCTACCCCATTTAGTGGGGGTAGAGCCTACTTGCAAGTCTCTCCGACCTTCACAAAAAAAGTTATTCAAGAATATCTCTTTCTCCTATGTGCTTTCATCCCTAACCCTAACCCTAACCCTTCCGAAAGTCGGAGAAGCTCAAGGATGGTACCGATCGATGCGCGCTACCCCATTTAGTGGGGGTAGAGCCTACTTGCAAGTCTCTCCGACCTTCACAAAAAAAGTTATTCAAGAATATCTCCTCAGATTTGGGGGAATTTCGTCGGTCGACCTCTTCCGAAGGTCGTACAAGCTCGCGGATGGTACCAATCGATTCGCAGGACCCAAATTAGTCCAGATGCAACCACTTTCCAAGTCTCTCCGACCTTCACAAAAGAAGTTATTCAAGAATATCTCTTTCTCCTATGTGCTTTCATCCCTAACCCTAACCCTAACCCTTCCGAAAGTCGGAGAAGCTCAAGGATGGTACCGATCGATGCGCGCTACCCCATTTAGTGGGGGTAGAGCCTACTTGCAAGTCTCTCCGACCTTCACAAAAAAAGTTATTCAAGAATATCTCTTTCTCCTATGTGCTTTCATCCCTAACCCTAACCCTAACCCTTCCGAAAGTCGGAGAAGCTCAAGGATGGTACCGATCGATGCGCGCTACCCCATTTAGTGGGGGTAGAGCCTACTTGCAAGTCTCTCCGACCTTCACAAAAAAAGTTATTCAAGAATATCTCTTTCTCCTATGTGCTTTCATCCCTAACCCTAACCCTAACCCTTCCGAAAGTCGGAGAAGCTCAAGGATGGTACCGATCGATGCGCGCTACCCCATTTAGTGGGGGTAGAGCCTACTTGCAAGTCTCTCCGACCTTCACAAAAAAAGTTATTCAAGAATATCTCTTTCTCCTATGTGCTTTCATCCCTAACCCTAACCCTAACCCTTCCGAAAGTCGGAGAAGCTCAAGGATGGTACCGATCGATGCGCGCTACCCCATTTAGTGGGGGTAGAGCCTACTTGCAAGTCTCTCCGACCTTCACAAAAAAAGTTATTCAAGAATATCTCTTTCTCCTATGTGCTTTCATCCCTAACCCTAACCCTAACCCTTCCGAAAGTCGGAGAAGCTCAAGGATGGTACCGATCGATGCGCGCTACCCCATTTAGTGGGGGTAGAGCCTACTTGCAAGTCTCTCCGACCTTCACAAAAAAAGTTATTCAAGAATATCTCTTTCTCCTATGTGCTTTCATCCCTAACCCTAACCCTAACCCTTCCGAAAGTCGGAGAAGCTCAAGGATGGTACCGATCGATGCGCGCTACCCCATTTAGTGGGGGTAGAGCCTACTTGCAAGTCTCTCCGACCTTCACAAAAAAAGTTATTCAAGAATATCTCCTCAGATTTGGGGGAATTTCGTCGGTCGACCTCTTCCGAAGGTCGTACAAGCTCGGGGATGGTACCAATCGATCCGCAGGACCCAAATTAGTCCAGATGCAACCACTTTCCAAGTCTCTCCGACCTTCACAAAAAAAGTTATTCAAGAATATCTCTTTCTCCTATGTGCTTTCATCCCTAACCCTAACCCTAACCCTTCCGAAAGTCGGAGAAGCTCAAGGATGGTACCGATCGATGCGCGCTACCCCATTTAGTGGGGGTAGAGCCTACTTGCAAGTCTCTCCGACCTTCACAAAAAAAGTTATTCAAGAATATCTCTTTCTCCTATGTGCTTTCATCCCTAACCCTAACCCTAACCCTTCCGAAAGTCGGAGAAGCTCAAGGATGGTACCGATCGATGCGCGCAACCCCATTTAGTGGGGGTAGAGCCTACTTGCAAGTCTCTCCGACCTTCACAAAAAAAGTTATTCAAGAATATCTCCTCAGATTTGGGGGAATTTCGTCGGTCGACCTCTTCCGAAGGTCGTACAAGCTCGGGGATGGTACCAATCGATCCGCAGGACCCAAATTAGTCCAGATGCAACCACTTTCCAAGTCTCTCCGACCTTCACAAAAAAAGTTATTCAAGAATATCTCTTTCTCCTATGTGCTTTCATCCCTAACCCTAACCCTAACCCTTCCGAAAGTCGGAGAAGCTCAAGGATGGTACCGATCGATGCGCGCTACCCCATTTAGTGGGGGTAGAGCCTACTTGCAAGTCTCTCCGACCTTCACAAAAAAAGTTATTCAAGAATATCTCTTTCTCCTATGTGCTTTCATCCCTAACCCTAACCCTAACCCTTCCGAAAGTCGGAGAAGCTCAAGGATGGTACCGATCGATGCGCGCAACCCCATTTAGTGGGGGTAGAGCCTACTTGCAAGTCTCTCCGACCTTCACAAAAAAAGTTATTCAAGAATATCTCCTCAGATTTGGGGGAATTTCGTCGGTCGACCTCTTCCGAAGGTCGTACAAGCTCGGGGATGTTACCAATCGATCCGCAGGACCCAAATTAGTCCAGATGCAACCACTTTCCAAGTCTCTCCGACCTTCACAAAAAAAGTTATTCAAGAATATCTCTTTCTCCTATGTGCTTTCATCCCTAACCCTAACCCTAACCCTTCCGAAAGTCGGAGAAGCTCAAGGATGGTACCGATCGATGCGCGCTACCCCATTTAGTGGGGGTAGAGCCTACTTGCAAGTCTCTCCGACCTTCACAAAAAAAGTTATTCAAGAATATCTCTTTCTCCTATGTGCTTTCATCCCTAACCCTAACCCTAACCCTTCCGAAAGTCGGAGAAGCTCAAGGATGGTACCGATCGATGCGCGCTACCCCATTTAGTGGGGGTAGAGCCTACTTGCAAGTCTCTCCGACCTTCACAAAAAAAGTTATTCAAGAATATCTCCTCAGATTTGGGGGAATTTCGTCGGTCGACCTCTTCCGAAGGTCGTACAAGCTCGGGGATGGTACCAATCGATCCGCAGGACCCAAATTAGTCCAGATGCAACCACTTTCCAAGTCTCTCCGACCTTCACAAAAAAAGTTATTCAAGAATATCTCTTTCTCCTATGTGCTTTCATCCCTAACCCTAACCCTAACCCTTCCGAAAGTCGGAGAAGCTCAAGGATGGTACCGATCGATGCGCGCTACCCCATTTAGTGGGGGTAGAGCCTACTTGCAAGTCTCTCCGACCTTCACAAAAAAAGTTATTCAAGAATATCTCTTTCTCCTATGTGCTTTCATCCCTAACCCTAACCCTAACCCTTCCGAAAGTCGGAGAAGCTCAAGGATGGTACCGATCGATGCGCGCAACCCCATTTAGTGGGGGTAGAGCCTACTTGCAAGTCTCTCCGACCTTCACAAAAAAAGTTATTCAAGAATATCTCCTCAGATTTGGGGGAATTTCGTCGGTCGACCTCTTCCGAAGGTCGTACAAGCTCGGGGATGGTACCAATCGATCCGCAGGACCCAAATTAGTCCAGATGCAACCACTTTCCAAGTCTCTCCGACCTTCACAAAAAAAGTTATTCAAGAATATCTCTTTCTCCTATGTGCTTTCATCCCTAACCCTAACCCTAACCCTTCCGAAAGTCGGAGAAGCTCAAGGATGGTACCGATCGATGCGCGCTACCCCATTTAGTGGGGGTAGAGCCTACTTGCAAGTCTCTCCGACCTTCACAAAAAAAGTTATTCAAGAATATCTCTTTCTCCTATGTGCTTTCATCCCTAACCCTAACCCTAACCCTTCCGAAAGTCGGAGAAGCTCAAGGATGGTACCGATCGATGCGCGCTACCCCATTTAGTGGGGGTAGAGCCTACTTGCAAGTCTCTCCGACCTTCACAAAAAAAGTTATTCAAGAATATCTCCTCAGATTTGGGGGAATTTCGTCGGTCGACCTCTTCCGAAGGTCGTACAAGCTCGGGGATGGTACCAATCGATCCGCAGGACCCAAATTAGTCCAGATGCAACCACTTTCCAAGTCTCTCCGACCTTCACAAAAAAAGTTATTCAAGAATATCTCTTTCTCCTATGTGCTTTCATCCCTAACCCTAACCCTAACCCTTCCGAAAGTCGGAGAAGCTCAAGGATGGTACCGATCGATGCGCGCTACCCCATTTAGTGGGGGTAGAGCCTACTTGCAAGTCTCTCCGACCTTCACAAAAAAAGTTATTCAAGAATATCTCTTTCTCCTATGTGCTTTCATCCCTAACCCTAACCCTAACCCTTCCGAAAGTCGGAGAAGCTCAAGGATGGTACCGATCGATGCGCGCTACCCCATTTAGTGGGGGTAGAGCCTACTTGCAAGTCTCTCCGACCTTCACAAAAAAAGTTATTCAAGAATATCTCTTTCTCCTATGTGCTTTCATCCCTAACCCTAACCCTAACCCTTCCGAAAGTCGGAGAAGCTCAAGGATGGTACCGATCGATGCGCGCTACCCCATTTAGTGGGGGTAGAGCCTACTTGCAAGTCTCTCCGACCTTCACAAAAAAAGTTATTCAAGAATATCTCCTCAGATTTGGGGGAATTTCGTCGGTCGACCTCTTCCGAAGGTCGTACAAGCTCGGGGATGGTACCAATCGATCCGCAGGACCCAAATTAGTCCAGATGCAACCACTTTCCAAGTCTCTCCGACCTTCACAAAAAAAGTTATTCAAGAATATCTCTTTCTCCTATGTGCTTTCATCCCTAACCCTAACCCTAACCCTTCCAAAAGTCGGAGAAGCTCAAGGATGGTACCGATCGATGCGCGCTACCCCATTTAGTGGGGGTAGAGCCTACTTGCAAGTCTCTCCGACCTTCACAAAAAAAGTTATTCAAGAATATCTCTTTCTCCTATGTGCTTTCATCCCTAACCCTAACCCTAACCCTTCCGAAAGTCGGAGAAGCTCAAGGATGGTACCGATCGATGCGCGCAACCCCATTTAGTGGGGGTAGAGCCTACTTGCAAGTCTCTCCGACCTTCACAAAAAAAGTTATTCAAGAATATCTCCTCAGATTTGGGGGAATTTCGTCGGTCGACCTCTTCCGAAGGTCGTACAAGCTCGGGGATGGTACCAATCGATCCGCAGGACCCAAATTAGTCCAGATGCAACCACTTTCCAAGTCTCTCCGACCTTCACAAAAAAAGTTATTCAAGAATATCTCTTTCTCCTATGTGCTTTCATCCCTAACCCTAACCCTAACCCTTCCGAAAGTCGGAGAAGCTCAAGGATGGTACCGATCGATGCGCGCTACCCCATTTAGTGGGGGTAGAGCCTACTTGCAAGTCTCTCCGACCTTCACAAAAAAAGTTATTCAAGAATATCTCTTTCTCCTATGTGCTTTCATCCCTAACCCTAACCCTAACCCTTCCGAAAGTCGGAGAAGCTCAAGGATGGTACCGATCGATGCGCGCAACCCCATTTAGTGGGGGTAGAGCCTACTTGCAAGTCTCTCCGACCTTCACAAAAAAAGTTATTCAAGAATATCTCCTCAGATTTGGGGGAATTTCGTCGGTCGACCTCTTCCGAAGGTCGTACAAGCTCGGGGATGTTACCAATCGATCCGCAGGACCCAAATTAGTCCAGATGCAACCACTTTCCAAGTCTCTCCGACCTTCACAAAAAAAGTTATTCAAGAATATCTCTTTCTCCTATGTGCTTTCATCCCTAACCCTAACCCTAACCCTTCCGAAAGTCGGAGAAGCTCAAGGATGGTACCGATCGATGCGCGCTACCCCATTTAGTGGGGGTAGAGCCTACTTGCAAGTCTCTCCGACCTTCACAAAAAAAGTTATTCAAGAATATCTCTTTCTCCTATGTGCTTTCATCCCTAACCCTAACCCTAACCCTTCCGAAAGTCGGAGAAGCTCAAGGATGGTACCGATCGATGCGCGCTACCCCATTTAGTGGGGGTAGAGCCTACTTGCAAGTCTCTCCGACCTTCACAAAAAAAGTTATTCAAGAATATCTCCTCAGATTTGGGGGAATTTCGTCGGTCGACCTCTTCCGAAGGTCGTACAAGCTCGGGGATGGTACCAATCGATCCGCAGGACCCAAATTAGTCCAGATGCAACCACTTTCCAAGTCTCTCCGACCTTCACAAAAAAAGTTATTCAAGAATATCTCTTTCTCCTATGTGCTTTCATCCCTAACCCTAACCCTAACCCTTCCGAAAGTCGGAGAAGCTCAAAGATGGTACCGATCGATGCGCGCTACCCCATTTAGTGGGGGTAGAGCCTACTTGCAAGTCTCTCCGACCTTCACAAAAAAAGTTATTCAAGAATATCTCTTTCTCCTATGTGCTTTCATCCCTAACCCTAACCCTAACCCTTCCGAAAGTCGGAGAAGCTCAAGGATGGTACCGATCGATGCGCGCAACCCCATTTAGTGGGGGTAGAGCCTACTTGCAAGTCTCTCCGACCTTCACAAAAAAAGTTATTCAAGAATATCTCCTCAGATTTGGGGGAATTTCGTCGGTCGACCTCTTCCGAAGGTCGTACAAGCTCGGGGATGGTACCAATCGATCCGCAGGACCCAAATTAGTCCAGATGCAACCACTTTCCAAGTCTCTCCGACCTTCACAAAAAAAGTTATTCAAGAATATCTCTTTCTCCTATGTGCTTTCATCCCTAACCCTAACCCTAACCCTTCCGAAAGTCGGAGAAGCTCAAGGATGGTACCGATCGATGCGCGCTACCCCATTTAGTGGGGGTAGAGCCTACTTGCAAGTCTCTCCGACCTTCACAAAAAAAGTTATTCAAGAATATCTCTTTCTCCTATGTGCTTTCATCCCTAACCCTAACCCTAACCCTTCCGAAAGTCGGAGAAGCTCAAGGATGGTACCGATCGATGTGCGCTACCCCATTTAGTGGGGGTAGAGCCTACTTGCAAGTCTCTCCGACCTTCACAAAAAAAGTTATTCAAGAATATCTCCTCAGATTTGGGGGAATTTCGTCGGTCGACCTCTTCCGAAGGTCGTACAAGCTCGGGGATGGTACCAATCGATCCGCAGGACCCAAATTAGTCCAGATGCAACCACTTTCCAAGTCTCTCCGACCTTCACAAAAAAAGTTATTCAAGAATATCTCTTTCTCCTATGTGCTTTCATCCCTAACCCTAACCCTAACCCTTCCGAAAGTCGGAGAAGCTCAAAGATGGTACCGATCGATGCGCGCTACCCCATTTAGTGGGGGTAGAGCCTACTTGCAAGTCTCTCCGACCTTCACAAAAAAAGTTATTCAAGAATATCTCTTTCTCCTATGTGCTTTCATCCCTAACCCTAACCCTAACCCTTCCGAAAGTCGGAGAAGCTCAAGGATGGTACCGATCGATGCGCGCTACCCCATTTAGTGGGGGTAGAGCCTACTTGCAAGTCTCTCCGACCTTCACAAAAAAAGTTATTCAAGAATATCTCTTTCTCCTATGTGCTTTCATCCCTAACCCTAACCCTAACCCTTCCGAAAGTCGGAGAAGCTCAAGGATGGTACCGATCGATGCGCGCTACCCCATTTAGTGGGGGTAGAGCCTACTTGCAAGTCTCTCCGACCTTCACAAAAAAAGTTATTCAAGAATATCTCTTTCTCCTATGTGCTTTCATCCCTAACCCTAACCCTAACCCTTCCGAAAGTCGGAGAAGCTCAAGGATGGTACCGATCGATGCGCGCTACCCCATTTAGTGGGGGTAGAGCCTACTTGCAAGTCTCTCCGACCTTCACAAAAAAAGTTATTCAAGAATATCTCTTTCTCCTATGTGCTTTCATCCCTAACCCTAACCCTAACCCTTCCGAAAGTCGGAGAAGCTCAAGGATGGTACCGATCGATGCGCGCTACCCCATTTAGTGGGGGTAGAGCCTACTTGCAAGTCTCTCCGACCTTCACAAAAAAAGTTATTCAAGAATATCTCCTCAGATTTGGGGGAATTTCGTCGGTCGACCTCTTCCGAAGGTCGTACAAGCTCGGGGATGGTACCAATCGATCTGCAGGACCCAAATTAGTCCAGATGCAACCACTTTCCAAGTCTCTCCGACCTTCACAAAAAAAGTTATTCAAGAATATCTCTTTCTCCTATGTGCTTTCATCCCTAACCCTAACCCTAACCCTTCCGAAAGTCGGAGAAGCTCAAAGATGGTACCGATCGATGCGCGCTACCCCATTTAGTGGGGGTAGAGCCTACTTGCAAGTCTCTCCGACCTTCACAAAAAAAGTTATTCAAGAATATCTCTTTCTCCTATGTGCTTTCATCCCTAACCCTAACCCTAACCCTTCCGAAAGTCGGAGAAGCTCAAGGATGGTACCGATCGATGCGCGCTACCCCATTTAGTGGGGGTAGAGCCTACTTGCAAGTCTCTCCGACCTTCACAAAAAAAGTTATTCAAGAATATCTCTTTCTCCTATGTGCTTTCATCCCTAACCCTAACCCTAACCCTTCCGAAAGTCGGAGAAGCTCAAGGATGGTACCGATCGATGCGCGCTACCCCATTTAGTGGGGGTAGAGCCTACTTGCAAGTCTCTCCGACCTTCACAAAAAAAGTTATTCAAGAATATCTCTTTCTCCTATGTGCTTTCATCCCTAACCCTAACCCTAACCCTTCCAAAAGTCGGAGAAGCTCAAGGATGGTACCGATCGATGCGCGCTACCCCATTTAGTGGGGGTAGAGCCTACTTGCAAGTCTCTCCGACCTTCACAAAAAAAGTTATTCAAGAATATCTCTTTCTCCTATGTGCTTTCATCCCTAACCCTAACCCTAACCCTTCCGAAAGTCGGAGAAGCTCAAGGATGGTACCGATCGATGCGCGCTACCCCATTTAGTGGGGGTAGAGCCTACTTGCAAGTCTCTCCGACCTTCACAAAAAAAGTTATTCAAGAATATCTCCTCAGATTTGGGGGAATTTCGTCGGTCGACCTCTTCCGAAGGTCGTACAAGCTCGGGGATGGTACCAATCGATCCGCAGGACCCAAATTAGTCCAGATGCAACCACTTTCCAAGTCTCTCCGACCTTCACAAAAAAAGTTATTCAAGAATATCTCTTTCTCCTATGTGCTTTCATCCCTAACCCTAACCCTAACCCTTCCGAAAGTCGGAGAAGCTCAAGGATGGTACCGATCGATGCGCGCTACCCCATTTAGTGGGGGTAGAGCCTACTTGCAAGTCTCTCCGACCTTCACAAAAAAAGTTATTCAAGAATATCTCTTTCTCCTATGTGCTTTCATCCCTAACCCTAACCCTAACCCTTCCGAAAGTCGGAGAAGCTCAAGGATGGTACCGATCGATGCGCGCTACCCCATTTAGTGGGGGTAGAGCCTACTTGCAAGTCTCTCCGACCTTCACAAAAAAAGTTATTCAAGAATATCTCTTTCTCCTATGTGCTTTCATCCCTAACCCTAACCCTAACCCTTCCGAAAGTCGGAGAAGCTCAAGGATGGTACCGATCGATGCGCGCTACCCCATTTAGTGGGGGTAGAGCCTACTTGCAAGTCTCTCCGACCTTCACAAAAAAAGTTATTCAAGAATATCTCCTCAGATTTGGGGGAATTTCGTCGGTCGACCTCTTCCGAAGGTCGTACAAGCTCGGGGATGGTACCAATCGATCCGCAGGACCCAAATTAGTCCAGATGCAACCACTTTCCAAGTCTCTCCGACCTTCACAAAAAAAGTTATTCAAGAATATCTCTTTCTCCTATGTGCTTTCATCCCTAACCCTAACCCTAACCCTTCCGAAAGTCGGAGAAGCTCAAGGATGGTACCGATCGATGCGCGCTACCCCATTTAGTGGGGGTAGAGCCTACTTGCAAGTCTCTCCGACCTTCACAAAAAAAGTTATTCAAGAATATCTCCTCAGATTTGGGGGAATTTCGTCGGTCGACCTCTTCCGAAGGTCGTACAAGCTCGGGGATGGTACCAATCGATTCGCAGGACCCAAATTAGTCCAGATGCAACCACTTTCCAAGTCTCTCCGACCTTCACAAAAGAAGTTATTCAAGAATATCTCTTTCTCCTATGTGCTTTCATCCCTAACCCTAACCCTAACCCTTCCGAAAGTCGGAGAAGCTCAAGGATGGTACCGATCGATGCGCGCTACCCCATTTAGTGGGGGTAGAGCCTACTTGCAAGTCTCTCCGACCTTCACAAAAAAAGTTATTCAAGAATATCTCTTTCTCCTATGTGCTTTCATCCCTAACCCTAACCCTAACCCTTCCGAAAGTCGGAGAAGCTCAAGGATGGTACCGATCGATGCGCGCTACCCCATTTAGTGGGGGTAGAGCCTACTTGCAAGTCTCTCCGACCTTCACAAAAAAAGTTATTCAAGAATATCTCTTTCTCCTATGTGCTTTCATCCCTAACCCTAACCCTAACCCTTCCGAAAGTCGGAGAAGCTCAAGGATGGTACCGATCGATGCGCGCTACCCCATTTAGTGGGGGTAGAGCCTACTTGCAAGTCTCTCCGACCTTCACAAAAAAAGTTATTCAAGAATATCTCTTTCTCCTATGTGCTTTCATCCCTAACCCTAACCCTAACCCTTCCGAAAGTCGGAGAAGCTCAAGGATGGTACCGATCGATGCGCGCTACCCCATTTAGTGGGGGTAGAGCCTACTTGCAAGTCTCTCCGACCTTCACAAAAAAAGTTATTCAAGAATATCTCTTTCTCCTATGTGCTTTCATCCCTAACCCTAACCCTAACCCTTCCGAAAGTCGGAGAAGCTCAAGGATGGTACCGATCGATGCGCGCTACCCCATTTAGTGGGGGTAGAGCCTACTTGCAAGTCTCTCCGACCTTCACAAAAAAAGTTATTCAAGAATATCTCTTTCTCCTATGTGCTTTCATCCCTAACCCTAACCCTAACCCTTCCGAAAGTCGGAGAAGCTCAAGGATGGTACCGATCGATGCGCGCTACCCCATTTAGTGGGGGTAGAGCCTACTTGCAAGTCTCTCCGACCTTCACAAAAAAAGTTATTCAAGAATATCTCTTTCTCCTATGTGCTTTCATCCCTAACCCTAACCCTAACCCTTCCGAAAGTCGGAGAAGCTCAAGGATGGTACCGATCGATGCGCGCTACCCCATTTAGTGGGGGTAGAGCCTACTTGCAAGTCTCTCCGACCTTCACAAAAAAAGTTATTCAAGAATATCTCTTTCTCCTATGTGCTTTCATCCCTAACCCTAACCCTAACCCTTCCGAAAGTCGGAGAAGCTCAAGGATGGTACCGATCGATGCGCGCTACCCCATTTAGTGGGGGTAGAGCCTACTTGCAAGTCTCTCCGACCTTCACAAAAAAAGTTATTCAAGAATATCTCCTCAGATTTGGGGGAATTTCGTCGGTCGACCTCTTCCGAAGGTCGTACAAGCTCGGGGATGGTACCAATCGATCCGCAGGACCCAAATTAGTCCAGATGCAACCACTTTCCAAGTCTCTCCGACCTTCACAAAAAAAGTTATTCAAGAATATCTCTTTCTCCTATGTGCTTTCATCCCTAACCCTAACCCTAACCCTTCCGAAAGTCGGAGAAGCTCAAGGATGGTACCGATCGATGCGCGCTACCCCATTTAGTGGGGGTAGAGCCTACTTGCAAGTCTCTCCGACCTTCACAAAAAAAGTTATTCAAGAATATCTCTTTCTCCTATGTGCTTTCATCCCTAACCCTAACCCTAACCCTTCCGAAAGTCGGAGAAGCTCAAGGATGGTACCGATCGATGTGCGCTACCCCATTTAGTGGGGGTAGAGCCTACTTGCAAGTCTCTCCGACCTTCACAAAAAAAGTTATTCAAGAATATCTCCTCAGATTTGGGGGAATTTCGTCGGTCGACCTCTTCCGAAGGTCGTACAAGCTCGGGGATGGTACCAATCGATCCGCAGGACCCAAATTAGTCCAGATGCAACCACTTTCCAAGTCTCTCCGACCTTCACAAAAAAAGTTATTCAAGAATATCTCTTTCTCCTATGTGCTTTCATCCCTGACCCTAACCCTAACCCTTCCGAAAGTCGGAGAAGCTCAAAGATGGTACCGATCGATGCGCGCTACCCCATTTAGTGGGGGTAGAGCCTACTTGCAAGTCTCTCCGACCTTCACAAAAAAAGTTATTCAAGAATATCTCTTTCTCCTATGTGCTTTCATCCCTAACCCTAACCCTAACCCTTCCGAAAGTCGGAGAAGCTCAAGGATGGTACCGATCGATGCGCGCTACCCCATTTAGTGGGGGTAGAGCCTACTTGCAAGTCTCTCCGACCTTCACAAAAAAAGTTATTCAAGAATATCTCTTTCTCCTATGTGCTTTCATCCCTAACCCTAACCCTAACCCTTCCGAAAGTCGGAGAAGCTCAAGGATGGTACCGATCGATGCGCGCTACCCCATTTAGTGGGGGTAGAGCCTACTTGCAAGTCTCTCCGACCTTCACAAAAAAAGTTATTCAAGAATATCTCTTTCTCCTATGTGCTTTCATCCCTAACCCTAACCCTAACCCTTCCGAAAGTCGGAGAAGCTCAAGGATGGTACCGATCGATGCGCGCTACCCCATTTAGTGGGGGTAGAGCCTACTTGCAAGTCTCTCCGACCTTCACAAAAAAAGTTATTCAAGAATATCTCTTTCTCCTATGTGCTTTCATCCCTAACCCTAACCCTAACCCTTCCGAAAGTCGGAGAAGCTCAAGGATGGTACCGATCGATGCGCGCTACCCCATTTAGTGGGGGTAGAGCCTACTTGCAAGTCTCTCCGACCTTCACAAAAAAAGTTATTCAAGAATATCTCTTTCTCCTATGTGCTTTCATCCCTAACCCTAACCCTAACCCTTCCGAAAGTCGGAGAAGCTCAAGGATGGTACCGATCGATGCGCGCTACCCCATTTAGTGGGGGTAGAGCCTACTTGCAAGTCTCTCCGACCTTCACAAAAAAAGTTATTCAAGAATATCTCTTTCTCCTATGTGCTTTCATCCCTAACCCTAACCCTAACCCTTCCGAAAGTCGGAGAAGCTCAAGGATGGTACCGATCGATGCGCGCTACCCCATTTAGTGGGGGTAGAGCCTACTTGCAAGTCTCTCCGACCTTCACAAAAAAAGTTATTCAAGAATATCTCTTTCTCCTATGTGCTTTCATCCCTAACCCTAACCCTAACCCTTCCGAAAGTCGGAGAAGCTCAAGGATGGTACCGATCGATGCGCGCTACCCCATTTAGTGGGGGTAGAGCCTACTTGCAAGTCTCTCCGACCTTCACAAAAAAAGTTATTCAAGAATATCTCTTTCTCCTATGTGCTTTCATCCCTAACCCTAACCCTAACCCTTCCGAAAGTCGGAGAAGCTCAAGGATGGTACCGATCGATGCGCGCTACCCCATTTAGTGGGGGTAGAGCCTACTTGCAAGTCTCTCCGACCTTCACAAAAAAAGTTATTCAAGAATATCTCCTCAGATTTGGGGGAATTTCGTCGGTCGACCTCTTCCGAAGGTCGTACAAGCTCGGGGATGGTACCAATCGATCCGCAGGACCCAAATTAGTCCAGATGCAACCACTTTCCAAGTCTCTCCGACCTTCACAAAAAAAGTTATTCAAGAATATCTCTTTCTCCTATGTGCTTTCATCCCTAACCCTAACCCTAACCCTTCCGAAAGTCGGAGAAGCTCAAGGATGGTACCGATCGATGCGCGCTACCCCATTTAGTGGGGGTAGAGCCTACTTGCAAGTCTCTCCGACCTTCACAAAAAAAGTTATTCAAGAATATCTCTTTCTCCTATGTGCTTTCATCCCTAACCCTAACCCTAACCCTTCCGAAAGTCGGAGAAGCTCAAGGATGGTACCGATCGATGTGCGCTACCCCATTTAGTGGGGGTAGAGCCTACTTGCAAGTCTCTCCGACCTTCACAAAAAAAGTTATTCAAGAATATCTCCTCAGATTTGGGGGAATTTCGTCGGTCGACCTCTTCCGAAGGTCGTACAAGCTCGGGGATGGTACCAATCGATCCGCAGGACCCAAATTAGTCCAGATGCAACCACTTTCCAAGTCTCTCCGACCTTCACAAAAAAAGTTATTCAAGAATATCTCTTTCTCCTATGTGCTTTCATCCCTAACCCTAACCCTAACCCTTCCGAAAGTCGGAGAAGCTCAAAGATGGTACCGATCGATGCGCGCTACCCCATTTAGTGGGGGTAGAGCCTACTTGCAAGTCTCTCCGACCTTCACAAAAAAAGTTATTCAAGAATATCTCTTTCTCCTATGTGCTTTCATCCCTAACCCTAACCCTAACCCTTCCGAAAGTCGGAGAAGCTCAAGGATGGTACCGATCGATGCGCGCTACCCCATTTAGTGGGGGTAGAGCCTACTTGCAAGTCTCTCCGACCTTCACAAAAAAAGTTATTCAAGAATATCTCTTTCTCCTATGTGCTTTCATCCCTAACCCTAACCCTAACCCTTCCGAAAGTCGGAGAAGCTCAAAGATGGTACCGATCGATGCGCGCTACCCCATTTAGTGGGGGTAGAGCCTACTTGCAAGTCTCTCCGACCTTCACAAAAAAAGTTATTCAAGAATATCTCTTTCTCCTATGTGCTTTCATCCCTAACCCTAACCCTAACCCTTCCGAAAGTCGGAGAAGCTCAAGGATGGTACCGATCGATGCGCGCTACCCCATTTAGTGGGGGTAGAGCCTACTTGCAAGTCTCTCCGACCTTCACAAAAAAAGTTATTCAAGAATATCTCTTTCTCCTATGTGCTTTCATCCCTAACCCTAACCCTAACCCTTCCGAAAGTCGGAGAAGCTCAAGGATGGTACCGATCGATGCGCGCTACCCCATTTAGTGGGGGTAGAGCCTACTTGCAAGTCTCTCCGACCTTCACAAAAAAAGTTATTCAAGAATATCTCCTCAGATTTGGGGGAATTTCGTCGGTCGACCTCTTCCGAAGGTCGTACAAGCTCGGGGATGGTACCAATCGATCCGCAGGACCCAAATTAGTCCAGATGCAACCACTTTCCAAGTCTCTCCGACCTTCACAAAAAAAGTTATTCAAGAATATCTCTTTCTCCTATGTGCTTTCATCCCTAACCCTAACCCTAACCCTTCCGAAAGTCGGAGAAGCTCAAGGATGGTACCGATCGATGCGCGCTACCCCATTTAGTGGGGGTAGAGCCTACTTGCAAGTCTCTCCGACCTTCACAAAAAAAGTTATTCAAGAATATCTCTTTCTCCTATGTGCTTTCATCCCTAACCCTAACCCTAACCCTTCCGAAAGTCGGAGAAGCTCAAGGATGGTACCGATCGATGTGCGCTACCCCATTTAGTGGGGGTAGAGCCTACTTGCAAGTCTCTCCGACCTTCACAAAAAAAGTTATTCAAGAATATCTCCTCAGATTTGGGGGAATTTCGTCGGTCGACCTCTTCCGAAGGTCGTACAAGCTCGGGGATGGTACCAATCGATCCGCAGGACCCAAATTAGTCCAGATGCAACCACTTTCCAAGTCTCTCCGACCTTCACAAAAAAAGTTATTCAAGAATATCTCTTTCTCCTATGTGCTTTCATCCCTAACCCTAACCCTAACCCTTCCGAAAGTCGGAGAAGCTCAAAGATGGTACCGATCGATGCGCGCTACCCCATTTAGTGGGGGTAGAGCCTACTTGCAAGTCTCTCCGACCTTCACAAAAAAAGTTATTCAAGAATATCTCTTTCTCCTATGTGCTTTCATCCCTAACCCTAACCCTAACCCTTCCGAAAGTCGGAGAAGCTCAAGGATGGTACCGATCGATGCGCGCTACCCCATTTAGTGGGGGTAGAGCCTACTTGCAAGTCTCTCCGACCTTCACAAAAAAAGTTATTCAAGAATATCTCTTTCTCCTATGTGCTTTCATCCCTAACCCTAACCCTAACCCTTCCGAAAGTCGGAGAAGCTCAAGGATGGTACCGATCGATGCGCGCTACCCCATTTAGTGGGAGTAGAGCCTACTTGCAAGTCTCTCCGACCTTCACAAAAAAAGTTATTCAAGAATATCTCTTTCTCCTATGTGCTTTCATCCCTAACCCTAACCCTAACCCTTCCGAAAGTCGGAGAAGCTCAAGGATGGTACCGATCGATGCGCGCTACCCCATTTAGTGGGATTAGAGCCTACTTGCAAGTCTCTCCGACCTTCACAAAAAAAGTTATTCAAGAATATCTCTTTCTCCTATGTGCTTTCATCCCTAACCCTAACCCTAACCCTTCCGAAAGTCGGAGAAGCTCAAGGATGGTACCGATCGATGTGCGCTACCCCATTTAGTGGGGGTAGAGCCTACTTGCAAGTCTCTCCGACCTTCACAAAAAAAGTTATTCAAGAATATCTCCTCAGATTTGGGGGAATTTCGTCGGTCGACCTCTTCCGAAGGTCGTACAAGCTCGGGGATGGTACCAATCGATCCGCAGGACCCAAATTAGTCCAGATGCAACCACTTTCCAAGTCTCTCCGACCTTCACAAAAAAAGTTATTCAAGAATATCTCTTTCTCCTATGTGCTTTCATCCCTAACCCTAACCCTAACCCTTCCGAAAGTCGGAGAAGCTCAAAGATGGTACCGATCGATGCGCGCTACCCCATTTAGTGGGGGTAGAGCCTACTTGCAAGTCTCTCCGACCTTCACAAAAAAAGTTATTCAAGAATATCTCTTTCTCCTATGTGCTTTCATCCCTAACCCTAACCCTAACCCTTCCGAAAGTCGGAGAAGCTCAAGGATGGTACCGATCGATGCGCGCTACCCCATTTAGTGGGGGTAGAGCCTACTTGCAAGTCTCTCCGACCTTCACAAAAAAAGTTATTCAAGAATATCTCTTTCTCCTATGTGCTTTCATCCCTAACCCTAACCCTAACCCTTCCGAAAGTCGGAGAAGCTCAAGGATGGTACCGATCGATGCGCGCTACCCCATTTAGTGGGGGTAGAGCCTACTTGCAAGTCTCTCCGACCTTCACAAAAAAAGTTATTCAAGAATATCTCTTTCTCCTATGTGCTTTCATCCCTAACCCTAACCCTAACCCTTCCAAAAGTCGGAGAAGCTCAAGGATGGTACCGATCGATGCGCGCTACCCCATTTAGTGGGGGTAGAGCCTACTTGCAAGTCTCTCCGACCTTCACAAAAAAAGTTATTCAAGAATATCTCTTTCTCCTATGTGCTTTCATCCCTAACCCTAACCCTAACCCTTCCGAAAGTCGGAGAAGCTCAAGGATGGTACCGATCGATGCGCGCTACCCCATTTAGTGGGGGTAGAGCCTACTTGCAAGTCTCTCCGACCTTCACAAAAAAAGTTATTCAAGAATATCTCCTCAGATTTGGGGGAATTTCGTCGGTCGACCTCTTCCGAAGGTCGTACAAGCTCGGGGATGGTACCAATCGATCTGCAGGACCCAAATTAGTCCAGATGCAACCACTTTCCAAGTCTCTCCGACCTTCACAAAAAAAGTTATTCAAGAATATCTCTTTCTCCTATGTGCTTTCATCCCTAACCCTAACCCTAACCCTTCCGAAAGTCGGAGAAGCTCAAGGATGGTACCGATCGATGCGCGCTACCCCATTTAGTGGGGGTAGAGCCTACTTGCAAGTCTCTCCGACCTTCACAAAAAAAGTTATTCAAGAATATCTCTTTCTCCTATGTGCTTTCATCCCTAACCCTAACCCTAACCCTTCCGAAAGTCGGAGAAGCTCAAGGATGGTACCGATCGATGCGCGCTACCCCATTTAGTGGGGGTAGAGCCTACTTGCAAGTCTCTCCGACCTTCACAAAAAAAGTTATTCAAGAATATCTCTTTCTCCTATGTGCTTTCATCCCTAACCCTAACCCTAACCCTTCCAAAAGTCGGAGAAGCTCAAGGATGGTACCGATCGATGCGCGCTACCCCATTTAGTGGGGGTAGAGCCTACTTGCAAGTCTCTCCGACCTTCACAAAAAAAGTTATTCAAGAATATCTCTTTCTCCTATGTGCTTTCATCCCTAACCCTAACCCTAACCCTTCCGAAAGTCGGAGAAGCTCAAGGATGGTACCGATCGATGCGCGCTACCCCATTTAGTGGGGGTAGAGCCTACTTGCAAGTCTCTCCGACCTTCACAAAAAAAGTTATTCAAGAATATCTCCTCAGATTTGGGGGAATTTCGTCGGTCGACCTCTTCCGAAGGTCGTACAAGCTCGGGGATGGTACCAATCGATCCGCAGGACCCAAATTAGTCCAGATGCAACCACTTTCCAAGTCTCTCCGACCTTCACAAAAAAAGTTATTCAAGAATATCTCTTTCTCCTATGTGCTTTCATCCCTAACCCTAACCCTAACCCTTCCGAAAGTCGGAGAAGCTCAAGGATGGTACCGATCGATGCGCGCTACCCCATTTAGTGGGGGTAGAGCCTACTTGCAAGTCTCTCCGACCTTCACAAAAAAAGTTATTCAAGAATATCTCCTCAGATTTGGGGGAATTTCGTCGGTCGACCTCTTTCGAAGGTCGTACAAGCTCGGGGATGGTACCAATCGATTCGCAGGACCCAAATTAGTCCAGATGCAACCACTTTCCAAGTCTCTCCGACCTTCACAAAAGAAGTTATTCAAGAATATCTCTTTCTCCTATGTGCTTTCATCCCTAACCCTAACCCTAACCCTTCCGAAAGTCGGAGAAGCTCAAGGATGGTACCGATCGATGCGCGCTACCCCATTTAGTGGGGGTAGAGCCTACTTGCAAGTCTCTCCGACCTTCACAAAAAAAGTTATTCAAGAATATCTCTTTCTCCTATGTGCTTTCATCCCTAACCCTAACCCTAACCCTTCCGAAAGTCGGAGAAGCTCAAGGATGGTACCGATCGATGCGCGCTACCCCATTTAGTGGGGGTAGAGCCTACTTGCAAGTCTCTCCGACCTTCACAAAAAAAGTTATTCAAGAATATCTCTTTCTCCTATGTGCTTTCATCCCTAACCCTAACCCTAACCCTTCCGAAAGTCGGAGAAGCTCAAGGATGGTACCGATCGATGCGCGCTACCCCATTTAGTGGGGGTAGAGCCTACTTGCAAGTCTCTCCGACCTTCACAAAAAAAGTTATTCAAGAATATCTCTTTCTCCTATGTGCTTTCATCCCTAACCCTAACCCTAACCCTTCCGAAAGTCGGAGAAGCTCAAGGATGGTACCGATCGATGCGCGCTACCCCATTTAGTGGGGGTAGAGCCTACTTGCAAGTCTCTCCGACCTTCACAAAAAAAAGTTATTCAAGAATATCTCTTTCTCCTATGTGCTTTCATCCCTAACCCTAACCCTAACCCTTCCGAAAGTCGGAGAAGCTCAAGGATGGTACCGATCGATGCGCGCTACCCCATTTAGTGGGGGTAGAGCCTACTTGCAAGTCTCTCCGACCTTCACAAAAAAAGTTATTCAAGAATATCTCTTTCTCCTATGTGCTTTCATCCCTAACCCTAACCCTAACCCTTCCGAAAGTCGGAGAAGCTCAAGGATGGTACCGATCGATGCGCGCTACCCTATTTAGTGGGGGTAGAGCCTACTTGCAAGTCTCTCCGACCTCACAAAAAAAGTTATTCAAGAATATCTCTTTCTCCTATGTGCTTTCATCCCTAACCCTAACCCTAACCCTTCCGAAAGTCGGAGAAGCTCAAGGATGGTACCGATCGATGCGCGCTACCCCATTTAGTGGGGGTAGAGCCTACTTGCAAGTCTCTCCGACCTTCACAAAAAAAGTTATTCAAGAATATCTCCTCAGATTTGGGGGAATTTCGTCGGTCGACCTCTTCCGAAGGTCGTACAAGCTCGGGGATGGTACCAATCGATCCGCAGGACCCAAATTAGTCCAGATGCAACCACTTTCCAAGTCTCTCCGACCTTCACAAAAAAAGTTATTCAAGAATATCTCTTTCTCCTATGTGCTTTCATCCCTAACCCTAACCCTAACCCTTCCGAAAGTCGGAGAAGCTCAAGGATGGTACCGATCGATGCGCGCTACCCCATTTAGTGGGGGTAGAGCCTACTTGCAAGTCTCTCCGACCTTCACAAAAAAAGTTATTCAAGAATATCTCCTCAGATTTGGGGGAATTTCGTCGGTCGACCTCTTCCGAAGGTCGTACAAGCTCGGGGATGGTACCAATCGATTCGCAGGACCCAAATTAGTCCAGATGCAACCACTTTCCAAGTCTCTCCGACCTTCACAAAAGAAGTTATTCAAGAATATCTCTTTCTCCTATGTGCTTTCATCCCTAACCCTAACCCTAACCCTTCCGAAAGTCGGAGAAGCTCAAGGATGGTACCGATCGATGCGCGCTACCCCATTTAGTGGGGGTAGAGCCTACTTGCAAGTCTCTCCGACCTTCACAAAAAAAGTTATTCAAGAATATCTCTTTCTCCTATGTGCTTTCATCCCTAACCCTAACCCTAACCCTTCCGAAAGTCGGAGAAGCTCAAGGATGGTACCGATCGATGCGCGCTACCCCATTTAGTGGGGGTAGAGCCTACTTGCAAGTCTCTCCGACCTTCACAAAAAAAGTTATTCAAGAATATCTCTTTCTCCTATGTGCTTTCATCCCTAACCCTAACCCTAACCCTTCCGAAAGTCGGAGAAGCTCAAGGATGGTACCGATCGATGCGCGCTACCCCATTTAGTGGGGGTAGAGCCTACTTGCAAGTCTCTCCGACCTCACAAAAAAAGTTATTCAAGAATATCTCTTTCTCCTATGTGCTTTCATCCCTAACCCTAACCCTAACCCTTCCGAAAGTCGGAGAAGCTCAAGGATGGTACCGATCGATGCGCGCTACCCCATTTAGTGGGGGTAGAGCCTACTTGCAAGTCTCTCCGACCTTCACAAAAAAAGTTATTCAAGAATATCTCTTTCTCCTATGTGCTTTCATCCCTAACCCTAACCCTAACCCTTCCGAAAGTCGGAGAAGCTCAAGGATGGTACCGATCGATGCGCGCTACCCCATTTAGTGGGGGTAGAGCCTACTTGCAAGTCTCTCCGACCTTCACAAAAAAAGTTATTCAAGAATATCTCTTTCTCCTATGTGCTTTCATCCCTAACCCTAACCCTAACCCTTCCGAAAGTCGGAGAAGCTCAAGGATGGTACCGATCGATGAGCGCTACCCCATTTAGTGGGGGTAGAGCCTACTTGCAAGTCTCTCCGACCTTCACAAAAAAAGTTATTCAAGAATATCTCCTCAGATTTGGGGGAATTTCGTCGGTCGACCTCTTCCGAAGGTCGTACAAGCTCGGGGATGGTACCAATCGATCCGCAGGACCCAAATTAGTCCAGATGCAACCACTTTCCAAGTCTCTCCGACCTTCACAAAAAAGTTATTCAAGAATATCTCTTTCTCCTATGTGCTTTCATCCCTAACCCTAACCCTAACCCTTCCGAAAGTCGGAGAAGCTCAAGGATGGTACCGATCGATGCGCGCTACCCCATTTAGTGGGGGTAGAGCCTACTTGCAAGTCTCTCCGACCTTCACAAAAAAAGTTATTCAAGAATATCTCTTTCTCCTATGTGCTTTCATCCCTAACCCTAACCCTAACCCTTCCGAAAGTCGGAGAAGCTCAAGGATGGTACCGATCGATGAGCGCTACCCCATTTAGTGGGGGTAGAGCCTACTTGCAAGTCTCTCCGACCTTCACAAAAAAAGTTATTCAAGAATATCTCCTCAGATTTGGGGGAATTTCGTCGGTCGACCTCTTCCGAAGGTCGTACAAGCTCGGGGATGGTACCAATCGATCCGCAGGACCCAAATTAGTCCAGATGCAACCACTTTCCAAGTCTCTCCGACCTTCACAAAAAAAGTTATTCAAGAATATCTCTTTCTCCTATGTGCTTTCATCCCTAACCCTAACCCTAACCCTTCCGAAAGTCGGAGAAGCTCAAGGATGGTACCGATCGATGCGCGCTACCCCATTTAGTGGGGGTAGAGCCTACTTGCAAGTCTCTCCGACCTTCACAAAAAAAGTTATTCAAGAATATCTCTTTCTCCTATGTGCTTTCATCCCTAACCCTAACCCTAACCCTTCCGAAAGTCGGAGAAGCTCAAGGATGGTACCGATCGATGCGCGCAACCCCATTTAGTGGGGGTAGAGCCTACTTGCAAGTCTCTCCGACCTTCACAAAAAAAGTTATTCAAGAATATCTCCTCAGATTTGGGGGAATTTCGTCGGTCGACCTCTTCCGAAGGTTGTACAAGCTCGGGGATGGTACCAATCGATCCGCAGGACCCAAATTAGTCCAGATGCAACCACTTTCCAAGTCTCTCCGACCTTCACAAAAAAAGTTATTCAAGAATATCTCTTTCTCCTATGTGCTTTCATCCCTAACCCTAACCCTAACCCTTCCGAAAGTCGGAGAAGCTCAAGGATGGTACCGATCGATGCGCGCTACCCCATTTAGTGGGGGTAGAGCCTACTTGCAAGTCTCTCCGACCTTCACAAAAAAAGTTATTCAAGAATATCTCTTTCTCCTATGTGCTTTCATCCCTAACCCTAACCCTAACCCTTCCGAAAGTCGGAGAAGCTCAAGGATGGTACCGATCGATGTGCGCTACCCCATTTAGTGGGGGTAGAGCCTACTTGCAAGTCTCTCCGACCTTCACAAAAAAAGTTATTCAAGAATATCTCCTCAGATTTGGGGGAATTTCGTCGGTCGACCTCTTCCGAAGGTCGTACAAGCTCGGGGATGGTACCAATCGATCCGCAGGACCCAAATTAGTCCAGATGCAACCACTTTCCAAGTCTCTCCGACCTTCACAAAAAAAGTTATCAAGAATATCTCTTTCTCCTATGTGCTTTCATCCCTAACCCTAACCCTAACCCTTCCAAAAGTCGGAGAAGCTCAAAGATGGTACCGATCGATGCGCGCTACCCCATTTAGTGGGGGTAGAGCCTACTTGCAAGTCTCTCCGACCTTCACAAAAAAAGTTATTCAAGAATATCTCTTTCTCCTATGTGCTTTCATCCCTAACCCTAACCCTAACCCTTCCGAAAGTCGGAGAAGCTCAAGGATGGTACCGATCGATGCGCGCTACCCCATTTAGTGGGGTAGAGCCTACTTGCAAGTCTCTCCGACCTTCACAAAAAAAGTTATTCAAGAATATCTCCTCAGATTTGGGGGAATTTCGTCGGTCGACCTCTTCCGAAGGTCGTACAAGCTCGGGGATGGTACCAATCGATTCGCAGGACCCAAATTAGTCCAGATGCAACCACTTTCCAAGTCTCTCCGACCTTCACAAAAGAAGTTATTCAAGAATATCTCTTTCTCCTATGTGCTTTCATCCCTAACCCTAACCCTAACCCTTCCGAAAGTCGGAGAAGCTCAAGGATGGTACCGATCGATGCGCGGCTACCCCATTTAGTGGGGGTAGAGCCTACTTGCAAGTCTCTCCGACCTTCACAAAAAAAGTTATTCAAGAATATCTCTTTCTCCTAT